>NW_016943552.1:4962-10914 GCF_001483705.2 Eufriesea mexicana | reverse complement strand
CCCAAGTGCGGCGTATAGCACAAAAGTCAAGGCTGTCCTATCCTAACCACACAAACTTTAACGCAAGCAAAACGTACCCTAACTCAACCTAACGCGCCGCGGCCACTATTTCTTGTCACCCCATAGCCAAGCAGAATATACTGGAGCACAGTAGAGAACAAAAGTCCGCCGAATAGCAGTGCATACCACAAAAGTCTAAGCCATCCTAGCCAAACCGAACCTAACCAAACATAAACAAACGTAACATGACACAACCTAACGTGCCTAGACCGCTATTGCTGAACTCCACAGTGCAAAGCGGGCCGTGTTGTAGCACAGCAGATCGCAGGAGCCCACCGAATAGCAGTGAACAGCACAAAGGTCAATGAAACACTGGAAAATCCTTCCTAACCTAACCCACGAAACGCAACATGACTCAACCTAGCGTGCCGAGAGCACAACTACTGGCCCCCCAGAGACAGGCAGAACATATTAGGGCACATTAGAGCAGAGGCATCCAACGAATAGCAGGGTATGGCACAAAGGTCTAAGCTACTCCCTCCTAGCAAAACCAGACGTTTCATATGCAAACGTAGCCTATCCCAGACTAACGCGCAGGGACCACTGATGCTGGCATCGCCGGAGGCAGGCAGAGAACGTTAGAACTTCATAGGGCGCCGAAACGTGCCGATAGCAGTGCATAGCACAAAAGACAAAATTATCCTATACTACCATCACCAAATGTAACATATCCAACCGTAGCATAACTCATCCTAACGTGCCGAGAACAGCACTGCTGGCCTCTTCAAGGCCGCGCAGATCATACTAGAGCTGAGGAGAGCTCTGAAATCCGTCGCTCTGCAGTCTAGAGCACAAAAGTCAAACATACCCCGACCTGATATATCCTAATCTTACCTACACAAACTCAATATGACGTGACGAGACCAATATTGCTGGCCTCCCCAGAGCAAAGCAGAATGCAGTAGAGCACAGTAGGACACAAAAATCCACTGAATAGCAGGCACAAAAGTAGAAGTAGCCTATCCTAACCCAGCCAAACAAAACATACCCAAACGTAACATAGCTGAGCCTAACGTGGCGATATCTATATTGCTGGTATCCACGGAAAGAAGCACAAGGTACTAAAGCACAGTATTGCGCAGAAATCGACCGCATTTTCGTGAACAGCACAAGAGACGAAGGTACACTAACCCAACCTGACCTAACCTGAACAAACGGAACGTAGCATACCTTAACGTAACGTGCCGCGACTGCTGCTGCAGGTGACCTCAAAGCCAAGGAGAATATAGTAGGGCACAGCACATCACCAGAACCCACCACATAAGAGTGTATGTTACGAAAGTCAAAGCTACCCTGATCAACCTTAACATAACGTAATGTAACCATGCGTAACCTAACTCAAACTGACGTGACACGACTACCACTGCTCGACCCTCCAGGGTCTAGCGGAGTATAGCAGAGCTATGTAGGGCGCGGAAAGGCGCCGAATGGCAATGTATATCACAAAAGACAAGAAACCCTAAACAAACATTCCTAACCTATCCCAACGATAGGTAACCTAAATCAACCTATCGTGCCGAGACAAATATTACTGGGCACCACAGAGCCAAGCAGAGGATATTAGATCAGGCTAGAGCGCAGAAGTCGTCCAAATAGCAGTGTATAGCATAAAAGACAAAGTAGCCTATCCTAACCTAGCCAAACGTAACATAACCAAACGCAACCTATCTCAACCTTGCATGACGAAACCACTATTGTTGTCTATCCCAGAGCCAAGCAGAACATACTATAGAGCACGAGCTAGCTGAAATGCACCGAATAGCAGGGTATAGCACAAAAGTCATAGCAAACATGTTCTGATATATAAAACCTTAACGTAACAAATCGTTACATACCTAAACCTAACGTACCGCGATCAATATAGCTGGCATCCCCGGAATCGTGCAGAATATATTACAGGACAGTAGAGCGCAGAAATCAATAGAATCGAGGTGTACAGCACAAAAGTGATAGATATCCATACCCAACCCTAGCTAACGTAACCCAACCAAACGTAGCCTATCACAGCGTAACGTGCCGCGACCCATGTCGCTAACCTCCCCAGGGCCAAGCAGAATATAGAAGAGCCAAGGCGAGCGCAGAAGTCCTCCGAATAACAGTGCACAGCACGAAAGTAGAAGATAACCTGACCAAGCTTAACACAACCTAACCGAACTAAACGTAACATGTCTCAACCTAACGTGCCGAGACCACTACTTCTCGCCTGCCCAGAGACAAGCAGAAAATATTAGAGCACTTGGTAGATGGCAAAAATCCACCGAAAAGCAGTGTATGGCACAAAAGTCTAAGCTACTGTTTACTAACATAGCCAAACGTGTCATAAGGAAGCGTAGTATAACGCAACCCAACGCGCCGAGACCACTATTTCTGGCCTCTCAAGAGCCGAGCAGAACGTATTAGATAGCAGTAGAGCGGAGACATCCACCGAATAGCGATGAATGGCCCAAAAGCCTAAGCCACTCTCTCCTAACCTAACAAAACGTAACATACCCAAACGTAGCATAACCCAACCTAACGTTCCGAGACAACGATTGCCGGCCCCCTCAGATCCAAGCAGAATATACTAGAGCACCGCGGAGCGCAGAAATCCACCTCACTGCAGTGTATAGCACAAGGTCAGACGTAACCTAACCTAACCCGACCCTACCTAATCTATCCAAACGTAGTGTAATTGAGCATGACGGTACGAGACCAATATCTCTGGCCATCGCAGAGCCAAGCAGAGCATACTATGGCACATAAGTGCACAGAAATCCACCGAATAGCAGTGAATAGCACGAAAGTCGAAGCTACCCTAACCAAACTTAGCCTAACCTAATCGAACCAAACGTGTCCCAGCGCAACCTAACTTGCTGCAGACGCTATTGCTCGCCTGCCCAGAGTTGAGCAGAGTATAGTAGAGCAATGTAGAGAGCGGAAGTCTGCCGAAAAGCAGAGTACAGCACATGAGACCAGGACATCCTAACCTAACCTGGCATAACCTAACCTGACCAAACAAAGCATAACCGAATATAACGTGCCGCGACCACAGTTGATGGCCTCCCCATAGCCTAGCAGAATAAAGTACAGCACAGTAGATCACAGAAAGCCGACGGAAAGCCGTTTACAGCAAGAAGGTCGAAGTAGCATGTCCTAACGAAGCCAAATATTACATACCCAATCGTAGCCTTCCTCAACCTAACATGACGAGACCAGTACTGCTGGCCTCCATAGAGACAAGCAGAATGTAATAGAGTACAGTATATAACAGAAATAGACCGAATCGCAAGAAAGTAGAAGCTATGTTAACCAAACGTAGCCTAACCAAACCTAACCAATCGTAACATAACTCAAACTAACGTGACGAGACCACTATCAGCGGCCACCACATAGCCAAGCATATAGCTTACAATAGCACTAAAGTCGTAACTATCCTCTCCTAACATAGCCATACGTAAAATAACCAAACGAAACATGACCCAACCTAACGTGCCGCGACCTCTATTGACGGTCTCCCAAGCGTCAAGCATTGCACGATAGTTGAGAGTGGTACGCAGAAATCCATATAATCGCAGTGGACATAAGGAAAGTCAAAGCTACACAAGCCTAACCCGAACCAACGTAACATAACCGAACATAGCCTGACACCACCTAACGTGCCGAGACAGCTATTAATGCACTCCCCATAGCCAAGCAGGACAAATAGGGCACCGTGGAGCGCAGGAATCCAACGAAATGCAGCGTACAGCGCATAAGTTAATTATATCGCGGCCAAATATTGCCTAACCCAACCTAACCGAACGTAACCTGCCTCAACGTAACGTGCAGATCCCACTATTGCTGGCCTTCACGGTGACAAGCTGAAAGCCTTAGAGCACTGTAGGGCGCGGAAATCCACCTTATAGCAGATTATAGCACTAAAGTCAAAGCAATTACCTCCTAACATAACCAACCGCAACATATCCCAACCTAACGTGCAGAGACCTCTATTGTTGCCCTAGCTAGAGCCAAGCTGGACATATAAGAGCACAGTAGAGCGCACAAGTCTACCGAATGGCAGGCTACAGCACAGAAGTTAAAGCTATCCTGACCAAACTTAGCCTGACCCAGCATAACCGAACGTAACTTGATTCATCATAACGAGTCGAGATCACTATTGTTGGCGTTGTCAGAGCCAAGCTGAATATATTAGAGCACTGTAGGGCGCAGAAATCCACCTAATAGCAGGCTATAGCACTAAAGTCATAGCCATCGTCTCTTAACCAAACCAACCGTAACATAAACAAACGTAACCCCACTCAACCTAACGTGCCGCGACCACAATTGCTGGCCTTCCCAGAGTCAAGCGGAACACCTTAGTGGAGAGTGGAATGCAGAAAGTCGTATAATCGCAGTGTATATCGGAAAAGTGAAAGCTGCCCAAGCATAACCCATTCTAACGGAACATAACCGAACATAGCATGACTCAACCTGACGTGTCGTGACCGCTATTGCTGCCATCCCCAGAGCCAAGCAGGATATACTAGAGCACAGTATAGCGCAGGAATGGACCGAATGGCCGTGTACAGCACAAAAGATAAAGGAATCCTGACCAAACCTAGCCTCACGAAACCTAACCGAGCGTAACCTGTCACAACATAACGTGCAGAGGCCACCATTGCTGGCATTCGCAGAGCCAAGCTGAAAATATTAAAGCACTGTAGAGAGCAGAAATTCACCTAATAGCAGACCATAGCACTGAAGTCAAAGCTATCATCTCCTATCCTTGCCAAAGGTAACATATGCCAAACTAACGTGCCGAGACCTCCATTGTTGCCGCACAAAGAGCCAAGGTGGACATACTAGAGTAAAGTAGAGCGCTGAAATCCACCGAGTGGCAGTGTACTGCACAAAAGTTAATGCTATGCTGACAAAACTTAGCCTGACCCTACTTAACAGAGCGTAACGTGACTCATCCTATCGAGTCGAGACCACTTTTGCTGGTCCTGCCGGAGCCAAGCTGAAATCATTAGAACACTGTAGGGCACAGAAATCTGCCTAGTAGCAAGGTATGGCACTAATGGCACAGCTACCTTCTCCTAAATTAGACAATCGTGGCATAACCGAACGTATCCTAACGTAACATGACTTGCCGCGACCACTACTTCTGGCCTCCGCAGAACCAAGCAGGACATTCTAAACGCCTGTAGGCCACAGGAATCCATCGAGAAGCAGTGTACAGCACAAAAGTTAAAGCTATCCCGGTCAAACATAGCATAAACCAACCTTACCGAACGTAACCTCTCTGAACATAACGTGCCGCGGCCGATATTGCTGTCATTCCCAGATCCAAGCTGAAATCACTAAAGCACTGTAGGTAGCAGATATCGACCTAATAGCAGAATGTTGCACTACAGTCAACGCCATCCACTCCGAACTTAACCAAACGTAACATAACCAAACGTAACCTTACTCAGCGTTATGTACCGCTATCACAACAGCTGGTCCCCCAGAGCCAAGCAGAGCACGTAGGATACAGAAGTACAGAGAATTGCAGTGCATATCAGAAATGCCAGAGTTACCCAAACCTAACCTGAACTAACAGAACAAGGACAAACTTAGCCGACTTAACCTAACATGCCGAGCCCGCTATTTTTGCCATCCCCAGAGGCAAGCAGGGCATGCTAGAGCACTGTAGGGCGCTGAAATCCATCTAATAGCAGACTATAGGCTAAAGTCATAGCTATGTTCTCCTATCCTAACCAATCGCAACCTAACTGAACCTAACGTGTGGCGGCCACTACTGCTGGCCTCCACAGAGTCGAGCAGAACAAATTAGTGGTGACTAGAAACCAAAAATCCATAGAATCGCAGTGTATATCGGAAAAGTCAAAGATAACCATACCTAACCCAGACAAACAGAACATAGCCAAA
>NW_016943552.1:0-4550 GCF_001483705.2 Eufriesea mexicana | reverse complement strand
TTCGGTATTTTTGACATTTGTGATTTACACTGCAGTACGCCGAATTTCCGCGCTTTACTATGCTTTGGTATACTCTGATTGGCTGTGCGGTGTCAGCAATAATGGTCTAGCACGTTAGATTGAGTTAGGTTACGTTTTGGTATGCTATGTTTGGTTACGTTATGCTAGAGTAACTTCTTCTTTTGCGCTGTAAGCTGCTATTCTGTGGATTTCTGCTCCTACTGTGATCTAACATGTTCTGCTTTGCTCTGGCCAGGCCAGAAATAGTGGCCTCATCGCATCGGATTTTGTTAGGTTACGTTTGCTAAGGTTCGGTTTGCTTCGGTGTGGTTAGGCTACTTTCGTCTTCTGCTCTATACGTTGAAATGAGGCGGTTTCTGCGCTCTACTGTGCTCGTGTAGGTTCCGCTTGGCTCTGGGAGGACAGCAATAGTGGTTCCGTCACGTTAGGTTGAGTTAGGTTACATTTGGTTACGTCACGATTGGTTAGTTTAGGAGGGGCTTGCTTTGACTTTTGCGCTATGCACTGCATTTCGGCGGATTCCTGTTCTCTACTGTGCCCTAATACGTTTTGCTTGTAACAGAGGATTCCAAAAATGGTTGTCTCGACTGGGTCAGGTTATGTCGCGTTAGATTGTGATATATTAGACTTTTGTGCTATGAGCTGCTATATGGTAGTTCTCTGCAATCTGCTGTGACCTAGTGTATTCTGCTTGGCGCAGGGGTTTCCAGCAATCGTGGTCTCGGCAGGTAAGGTTTGGTTATGCTACGTTTGGTTTGGTTATGTTAGTTTGGGTTAGGTTTGCATAGCTTTGACTATCGCGGTATACACTGATGCTTGTTGGATTCCTGCCATTTACTGTGCTCCGGCATGTTCCGCTTGGAACTGGGGAGGCCAGCAATAGTGGTCTAGGCACGTTCGGTTGGATTTTCTTGCGCTTGGTTATGTTACGTTTGGATACGTTAGGATAGGATAACTCTGACTTTTGCGCTATACCCCGGTATTCGGGGGATTCCTGCGCTCTACATTGCTCTACTACGCTCTGCTCGACACTGAGGTCGCCAGCAATAGTGGTCATGGCACTATAGGTTGAGTTAGGTTTGGTTATGACGGCTCTGCCTTTTGTGATATACACTGCTATTCGGTGGATTTCTGCTCACCAGTGTGACCTGATATGCTCAGCTTGGCTCTGGAAAGGGCCACAATAGTGGTCTCGGCACCTTATGCTGAGTTACGCTACTTTTGGATAGTTGAGGTTAGGTCATGTAAGGCTTGGTTTTCCCTGTTTTTGTGCTTTACACTGCAACGCCGCGGATTTCTGTGATCTACTGTGCTCTAGTTTACTCTGCTTGGCTTTGGGGATGTCAGCAATATTGGTTTATGGCGGTTAGGTGGAGGTAGGTTACGTTTGGTTTTGCTATGTTCGGTTAGGTTAGGCTAGGGCAGCTTCGACATTTGTGCTTTTCACTGCTATTAGGTGGATTTCTACGCACTACTGTGATTAAGCATGCTCTGCTTTGCTCTGGCCAGGCCAAAAATTGTGACCGCGGCGCGTTAGGTTGGGTTACATTTCGTCTGGCTTGGTTAGGTATGTCTGAGTTAGGTCAGGATATCTATGACTTCGGCTCTGTACACTGTAATGAGGTAGACTTCTGCGCCCTACTGTGCTCTAGTATGTTCTACTTGGCCTTGGGGAAGTCAGTAATAGTGGTCTCGACGGATATGTTTGAGATAGGATTCGTTAGGCTATGATAAGTTAGCTGTGTTTAGGTTTGGATTGATTCGACTTTTCTGCTGTACACTGTGGTTCTATGGACTTCTGCGCTCTATACTCCTCTAGTATGCCCTGTTTGGCTCTGTGGAGGTCAGCTATAATGGTCGCTGCACGTTAGGCTTTTAGATTGCGTTTTGTTAGGTTAGGTTGCCTTGGGTTAAACTAGGGTAGCTACGACTTCTGTGATATACACCGTTATTCCATGGATATCTGCGCTCAACTCTACTGTAATATGCACCGCTCGGCTCTGTGGAGGAGGGCAATGGTGGTCGCCGCACGTTAGGTTGATTAAGGTACCGTTCGGTTATGCCACGTTTGGATGGGTTAAACAATTGTAGCTTTGAGTTTTGTGATATACAATGCCAATCGGTGGATTTCTGCGCTCTGCGGTGCTGTAATATTTTCTGCTTGCCTGCGGCAAGCCAGTAATTGTGGTCACGGGACGTAAGGTTGTGTTATGTTACGCTTGGTTAGGTTACGTTATGTTAAGTTCCATGGGTATTGCTTTGTCTTCCATGATGTACACTGTTATTCGGTGGATTTCTGAAACATACAGCTCTCTGATATAACCTGGTTGGCCATGTCGAGGCCAGCAACCGTGGTCGTGGCACGTAGTTTTTTGTTACGCCACGTTAATTAGGTCATGTTTGTTTGGGTTTGGTATAGGTGGTATTGACTTTTCAGCTGCAAACTGCGATTCAATGGATGTCTGCGATACACTCTCCTGTAGTATGTTCCGCTCGTATCTGGGGAGGACAGCAACAGGGGTGGCGGCATGATAGGTTGAATTATGTTATGTTCGGTTACCTTAGGGTCGGCTTTGTCAGGACCGGGTAGCATTGAATTTTGTGCTGTGCACTGCTTCTCGGTGGATTCCTGCACTCCACTGTTCTCTACTACACAATGCGCGGCTCTGGGAGGCCAGCATTAGTGGTCTCGGCACGTTAGGTTCAGTTATGTTAAGTACGGTTAGGTTACGTTAGGTTACGTTTGGATGGGATTGCTGTGTCTTTCGTGCTGTACACTGTTATCCGGTGGATTCCTGCAATCGACTGTGCTCTTCAACTTTCTGCTTGTCTCTGCGGAGGCCAGAAGCAGTGGAAACCGAGCGTTACGTTCAGATATGCTACGGTCGCTTAAGTTATGTTAGGTCATTTTACGTTCGGATAACTTCGACTATTTTGCTGTACACTGCAATGCGGTGGATTTCTGTGCTCTAATGTGCTATAGTATGTTCAGCTTGGCTCTAGGGAGCCCAGCACGATGGATAACGTCAGGTTACGTTTGGCTATGCTACGTTTGACTGATTAGGATAGGACAGCTTAGACATTGGATCCATACGCTGCTATTTGGTGGATTTCTGCGATCTCCTGTGTTCTAATATATTCTGCTTGTCTCTGTGGAGGCCAGAAGCAGTGGTCTCGGCACGTTCGTTTGCGTTGTGTTTGGTATTGTTATGCTAGGTTTGGTGAGGTTATGATACGGAAGCGTTGACTCTTGTGCCACACACATGTCTTCGATAAATTCATGCTACCTGCTGTGCTCCAACATATTCTTCTCGTCTCTGGGGGGCGGGGGCAGCAATGGCGGTCTCGGCCCGTTAGATTTAGCTATGTTACGTTTGGCTACGTCACTATATGATAGTTTCTACTTTTGTACTGTACGCTGCTATCGGTCGGAAGCCTGCGCTCTACTGTGCTGTAACATATTCTGCTTGTCTTTGCGAAGACCAGTAATAGTGGTCACCGCACGTTAGGTTACGTTAGGTTACGTTTGGTTTGGTTATGCTAGGTAGGCTTGGTTAGAGTTTCCTTGTCTTTTGTGCTATAAGTTGCTGTTCGGCCGATTTCTGCCATCTACATTGCTCTACTATAATCTGCTCGGCTCTGGGGAGGACAGCAATAGCGGTTGTGGCCCGTTATTTTGAGTTGTGCAACGCTTGGTTTGGAAGGGATTGTTAAGTTTGGTTGGGATAGCCTAGACTTTCGTGCTGTATACCGTTATTCTTTGAATTTCTGTGATCTACAGCGCTCTAATAATTACCGCCGTTCTCTGTGGAGGCCAGCAATAGTGGTTTCGGCACGTTAGATAGAGCTATGTTACGTTTGGGTGGGGTTGGTTGGGCTTGGTCCGGAAGGCTAGGTTAGAGTTTCTTTGACTTTTGTGCTGCACATTGCAGTACGGTAGATTTCTGCGCTGTGCATTTCTCTACTGTAATCAGTTCGTCCCTGGGGAGGCGAGCAGTGGTAGTCGTTGCATGTTAGGTTGTGTCATGTTACGTTCGGTTAGATTAGGTTGGCTATGTTTGGTCAGGATGGCTATTTCTCTCGCGCTGTACTGCGATATTCTGAGCACTTCTGTAGTTCACTACATTGCACTATATCCTGCATGGAACTGGGGGGCCAGCTGCAGTTGTCGCGGTACGTTATGTTGAGTTAGGCAACGCTCGGTTGTGTTAGGCTAGATAGGATAACCTTGAATTTTGTGCTATACACGGCCATTCGGCGGATTTCTGCGCTCTACTGTGCACTACTATACTCTGCTAGGCCCTGTGGAGGACAGCCGTAGTGGCTTCGGCGCGCTAGTTTGTGATACGTTACGTACGGTGTGCTACGCTTCCTTAGGCTATGTTGGGGTAGCATTGACCTTTGTGCTATAAACGGCAGGTCCATGGATTTCTGCGACCTACTCTCCTCTAATATGATCCGCTTGTCTCTCCGGAGTGCAGCAATAGAAGTGTCGGCTCGTCAGGTTGTGTTACGTTACGCTTGGTTAC
>NW_016943551.1:0-457 GCF_001483705.2 Eufriesea mexicana | reverse complement strand
TGGCGAAGGGGAAGCTCGACGCCGAACGACCATTAACAATTCGCATCAACGGGAAAAGTAGCAAGATGCGGCCATCGTTAAAACACCTGGGCGTCCTTCTTGAACGAGGCCATGGCCACTTGGCAGGAGCGTTGTCGAGCGACAGAGAAAGGACGAACAACATACGCCTACTACAGCAGCGTCCACGATAAGGGTCAAGGATAAATGGATTCACGTGGACCACCATGTGACACAGTCCCTCAGTGGCCACGGAGACTTCAATAGCAAGCTGAAGTACTTTGGCTGCAGCAATACGGAACTGTGCGACTGCGGAGAAGAGGAAACCCCGAGGCACATCAGAGAAGAGTGCCCACTCTATGGTGAAAGCCGGCGCGCACTGAAAGAAGGACTCGAGGGCCACAGATTCAGGTGGCCAGTCGAAAATCACATCCTCACATCAAGAAAGGCCCTTCGTCAC
>NW_016943550.1:0-244 GCF_001483705.2 Eufriesea mexicana | reverse complement strand
CAGAAATTCAGCGCATTGCTGTGTATGGCCCAAGAGTCAAACATATCTTGACACAACCTTGCCGAACTTAACCCAGCCAAACGTAGTGTAACTCAGCATAACGCGGCGAGACCAACATCGCTGGCCTCTCAGAGCCAAGTAGAGCATATTGGGGCACATTTGAGCGCAAAAACCACTGAAAGACTGTGAATAGCACAATTGTCAAAGTAGCATATCCTAACCTCACCAAACGTAATATATATAA
>NW_016943549.1:0-364 GCF_001483705.2 Eufriesea mexicana | reverse complement strand
AACACGGTGGATGTAGGTAATGGGAAAGCAATAGGAATTAACGATATATGTTGCGGGGAACTAGCAAACATTCAACTGAAATATTCTGTTGAACAAATACCGACACTGCGTTTCTATAGACTTTAGAGGTCTGGGCAAAACGACTGCGACGGAAATGAGGATAGAACTGAAGGATGATGAACTAGTCTATCATAAAGCCTTATCGATTGGACCAAAAGTGAGAAGGAAAAGATTACGGAGTTAGTCAGGGAATTAGAGAGTAATAGGGTATCGTGCGAGAAAGTACCTCGCCGTAGGGTAGCCCGATGGTGCTCGTTCGGAAGAGGGACGGAGACATGCGTATGGCAATAGATTACAGGGTCCT
>NW_016943548.1:0-1479 GCF_001483705.2 Eufriesea mexicana | reverse complement strand
CATTGCAATGCTATAGAATCTGTCTGGAAAACTCAATTTTAATGACATTTTCGACTAATATTGTGTGGTGCTAACTTTCTTACGTAAACAAGGAGGAAGGATACTATTGGCGCGCCATAGCAATGGCAATGCTATAGAGTCTGGCCGGAAAATTACATTTTCTTGACGTTTTCGACTAATATCGTGGTGAAATAACTCTATTGCATAAATGAGGATGAAATAACCTCTTTGCGCGCTATAGCCATTACAATGCTGTAGGATCTGGCTGGAAAATACAATTTTATTGACATTTTCGACTAATATCGTGGTGAAATAACTCTATTGCATAAATGAGGATGAAATAACCTCTTTGCGCGCTATAGCCATTACAATGCTGTAGGATCTGGCTGGAAAATACAATTTTATTGACATTTTCGACTAATATCGTGGTGAAATAACTCTATTGCATAAATGAGGATGAAATAACCTCTTTGCGCGCTATAGCCATTACAATGCTGTAGGATCTGGCTGGAAAATACAATTTTATTGACATTTTCGAGTAATATCGCGGTGACCTAACTTTCTTGCATATACAAGGAGGGAAGATTCTACTGGCGTGCTATAGCCATTGCAATGCTATAGAATCTGTCTGAAAAATTCAATTTTAATGACGTTTTCGACTAATATCGTGGTGAAATAACTCTATTGCATAAATGAGGATGAAATAACCTCTTTGCGCGCTATAGCCATTACAATGCTGTAGGATCTGGCTGGAAAATACAATTTTATTGACATTGTCGACTAATATCACGGTGACCTAACTTTCTTGCATATATAAGGAGGAAAGATTCTGCTGGCGTGCTATAGCCATAGAAATGCTACAAAATCTGGAGGGAAAATACATTTTAATTGACATGTTCGACTAGTATCGTGCCGACATAACTTTCTTGCATATATAAGGAGAAATGATTCTACTGCCGTACTGTTGTCATTGCAATGCTATAGAATCAGGCTGGAAAATACATTAATGCTATAGAATCAGGCTGGAAAATAGATTTTTATTGTCATTTTCGACTAATATCGTGGTGAGCTAACTTTCATGCATAAATGAGGAGGAAAGACTCTATTGGCGGGCTATTGCCATTGCGATGCTACAGCGCCTGGCTGGAAAATTCAATTTTTTGACATTTTCGACTAATATCGTGGTGACCTTGCTTTCTTGTGTATATAAGGGAGAAAGATACTACTGGTGAACTGTAGCTATTACAGTGCTATAAAATCTGGCGGGAAAATTCAATTTTATTGACATTTACTACTAACATCGTTGTCAGCTAACCTTCATGTATAAGTATGGACGAAATATTCTATTGGCGTGCTATAGCCATGCCAAAGGAATAGAATCTGGCTGGATAACTCGATTTTATGGACATTATCTATTAATATCGTGGTGAGCTACCTTTCCAGCGTTAATAATGGGGAACGACACTATTGGCTTGCTAC
>NW_016943547.1:2330-3078 GCF_001483705.2 Eufriesea mexicana | reverse complement strand
CAAGAAAGTTAGCTCACCCCGTTATTAGACGAAACTGTGTATATAATTATATATTCCAGCCAGATACTATGGCATTGCAACGGTTATAGCACGCAAACGGAATTTTTTGTCCATACATATACAAGGAGGATACCTCACCACGATATTATTCGAAAATGACAATAAAATTGAATTTTCCAGCAGGATTCTATTGCACTGCGACGGGTATAGCACGCCAATAGTATCTTTCCTCCTTACTTAAGCAAGAAAGTTAGCTCACCACGATACTAGCCGAAATGTCAATAAAATATAATAATCCATGCAGATTCTATAGCATTGCAATGGCTATAGCACGCCAATAGAATCTTCCCACCTTGTTTATGTAAGAAAGTAGCTCAGTACGATATTAGACGACAATGTCAATAAAATTGTATCTTCCAGCAAGATTCTATGGCATTGCAACGGCTATAGCACGCCAATAGTATCTTTCATCCTTACATATGCAAGAAAGGTACCTGACCACTATATCATTCGAAAATGTCAATAAAAGTGAATTTTCCTGCCAGATTCTATCGCGCGACAATGGCCATAGCACGCCAAAAGCATCTTTCCCCCCCATTTATGCAAGGAGGTTAGCTCAACGCGATATTAGGCGAAAACGTCAATAAAATTGGATTTTCCATCAAGATTATATATCATTGCAATGGCTATAGCACGCCAATAGGATCTTTCCTCCTTCTTTATGCAAGAAAGTTAGCTCACCCCGATA
>NW_016943547.1:0-653 GCF_001483705.2 Eufriesea mexicana | reverse complement strand
CACTATATCATTCGAAAATGTCAATAAAAGTGAATTTTCCTGCCAGATTCTATCGCGCGACAATGGCCATAGCACGCCAAAAGCATCTTTCCCCCCCATTTATGCAAGGAGGTTAGCTCAACGCGATATTAGGCGAAAACGTCAATAAAATTGGATTTTCCATCAAGATTATATATCATTGCAATGGCTATAGCACGCCAATAGGATCTTTCCTCCTTCTTTATGCAAGAAAGTTAGCTCACCCCGATATTCGTCGAAACTGTCTATATAATTATATTTTCCAGCCAGATACTATAACACTCCGACGGCTATAGCACGCCAACGGAGTATTTCCTCCTTATTTATGCAAGAAAGTTAGCTCACCATGATATTGGCAGAAAATGTCAATGAAATTTAATTTTCCAGCATTATTCTATAGCATTGCAATGGCTATAGCACGCCAATAGGAACTTTGCTCCTTATGTATGCAAAAAAGTTAGCTCACCCCGATATTAGACGACAATGTCAATACAATTGAATCTTCCAGCCCGATTCTATAGCATTGCAACGGCTACAGCACGCCAATAGAATCTTTCCTCCTTATATATGCTAGAAAGTTACCTCACAACGATATCATTCGAAAATGTCAATAAAATTGGATTTTCCAGCCAGAT
>NW_016943546.1:0-603 GCF_001483705.2 Eufriesea mexicana | reverse complement strand
TGACATAGCTTCCTTGCATAAGTAAGGAGGAAAGATCAGTTTGGAGTGCTACAGCCATTGCAAAGCTGTGGAATCTGGATGGAAAATTCATTTTTATTGACACTTTCGACTAATATCGTGTCGAGCTATCTTTCTTGCATAAATAAGGAGGAAAGGTCCTATTTGCGAGCTATAGTCATTGCAACCAACTGGAATCTGGCTGGAAAATACGATTTTATTGACATCTTCCACTAATTATCGTGGTGAGCTAACTCCCTTGCATAAAGAAGGAGGGAAGAAGCTATTGGCGTGCTATATCCTTTGCAATGCTATAGAATCTGGATGGAAAATACAGTTTTATTGACATTTTCGAATAATATCGTGATGAACCAACTTTCTTGCAAAAATAAGGAAGAAGGCTTCAATTGGAGCGCTATAGCCATTGCAATGCGATTGAATCTACCTGGAAAGTATAATTTCATTGACACTTTCGACTAATATCGTGGTGAGCTAACTTTCTTGCATAAGTAAGTTGGAACGATGCTTTCGACATGCTATAGCCATTGCAATGATTATGAGTGTGGTTGGAAAATTCAATTTTAATGACATTTTTGACTAATATCG
>NW_016943545.1:0-858 GCF_001483705.2 Eufriesea mexicana | reverse complement strand
TTCAGGCAGATCCCATTGCAATGCAATGGCTATAGCAAACCAATATGATCTTACCTCGTCATTAGCGAAGAAAAGGTTGCTCACAACGACATTGGTCGGAAATGTCAATAACATTGAACTTTACAGTCTGATTCTATGGCAATGCATTGGATATAGCAAACATATAGGATATTTCCTCCCTATTCAAGCAGAAAGGCATCCTCAACACGATATTAGTCGTAAATGTCAATAGAATTGCACTTTTCAGTCAGATTCTACGCCAATGCTTTGGCTATGGCAAAGAAATAGTATCTTTCTGCCTTATTCGCGCAGAAAAGCTTTCTCACCACGATATTAGTCGTAAACGTCAATAGAATTGCACTTTTCAATCAGATTCTATTGAAATGCAAAGGTTATAGCGTACCAATAGCTTCATTCCACCTTATTTACGCAGAAAAGGTTGCTCACAGCGATATTAGTCCGAAATTTCAATAAAATTGAGCATTTCAGCAATATACTATTGCAACGCATTAGCTGTAGCTAACCAATAGGATCTCTCCACCATACTTATGCTGAAAAGCTTGCTCACCATGATATTCGTCGAAAATGTCAATAGAATTCAGACAGATTCCATTGCAATGCAACGTCTATTGCAAACCAATAGAACCTTTCCTTCTTATAAATGCCGAAAAGCATACACACCACCATATTTGTTGAGATAGTCAGTAAATTTGACCTTTTCAGGCAGATTCCATTGCAATGCAATGGCTATAGCAGACCAATATGATCTTACCTCGTTATTTGCGAAGAAAGGGTTGCCCACCACGATATTGGTCGGAAATGTCAATGGAATTGATCTTGTCAGTCTGATTCTGTCGC
>NW_016943544.1:0-1027 GCF_001483705.2 Eufriesea mexicana | reverse complement strand
CGCGACCTAACGTGCCAAGAGCACTACTGCTGGCCACCACAGAGTCTAGCAGAATGTACTAGTTCACAGTAGAGCGCAGAAATCCACTGCATTGCAGTGAAGAGCACGGAAGCCGTACATAGCCTGACCTAATCTGACCTAACCTTGCCAATCCAATGACAGCATAACCCAATATGAAGTGCGGCGACCACTGCTCCTGACCACCCGGGAGCAATGCAGAATTTAGTAGAGCACAGTAGTGCGCAGGAATACACCGCATTGCAGTGAAGAGCACAAAAGTCGGAGATACCCTAAACTAACCTAACGGAACGTAGCATAGCTCAACATATGGTGCCGCGACCACTACTGCTGGCCCCCACGTAGCTAAGCAGAATATATTAGACCACAGTAGATCACAGGAGTCCACCACATAGTAATGTATAGTATGACAGTCGTAGCTATTCTAACCAAACTTCACCTAGCCTAGCCAGACAATGCGTAACCTAACTCAAACTAAACGTGCCACGACCACCACTGTTCGCGTCGACAGAGTTGACTAGAGCATAGTAGGGCAACACAGAGCGCGGAAATGCACCGAATAGCAGTGTATAGCACAAAAGTCAAGGAAGTCATAGTCAAGCCTTCCAATCCTAGCTTCAGGATCCGAAGTCTGTCTAACTCAACCTAACGTGCCGAGACCACCAATACTTGCTGCGCCAGAGCCAAGCATGAAATATTACTGCACTGCAGAGGGCAAAACTCCACCGAATAGCAGTGTATGCCACAAAACTCTAATCCATTCCATCCTAACTTGACCATATGCAACATAAGCAAACGTAGAAGAACTTAACCTAACGTGCCGGGAGTACTGTTGCTGGGCTGCCCATAGCTATGTAGAATATACCACAGCACAGTAGAGCGCAGAAATCCACCTCATTGCTGTGTATAGCACAAAAGTCAATCATATCCTGACCTGAGCTGACCAAACGATACCTATCGGAACGTAGTGTAACACAACATAACGTAACGAGACCAATATTGCTGGCCT
>NW_016943543.1:0-483 GCF_001483705.2 Eufriesea mexicana | reverse complement strand
TTCTATTGGAGTGTTATAGCCATTGCTATGCTGTAGCATCTGGCTGGAAAATTCAAATATATTTACATTTTCGTCTAATGTCGTGGTGAGCTAACTTTATCGCATAAACAAGGAGGAAAGATTCTATTGGCGTGCTATAGCAACTGCAATGTTATAGAATCAGGCTGGAAAATTCAATTTTATTGTCATTTTCGACTAATATCGTGGTGAACTCACTTTCTTTCATAAATAAGGAGGAAAGATTCTATTGGCGTGCTATAGCCACTGCAAAGCAGTAGAATCTGAATGGAAAATTAAAATTCAATTGTATTGATATTTCCCTCTAATATAGTGGCGTGCTGACTTTCTTGCTAAAATAAGCTGGAAAGATTTTATTGGCGTGCTATAGCCATAGCAATGCTATAGAATCTAGATGGAAAATTCAATTTTATTGTCATTTTTGACTAATATCGTGGTGAGCTAACTTTCTTGCGAATATAAGGA
>NW_016943542.1:0-1178 GCF_001483705.2 Eufriesea mexicana | reverse complement strand
ATGGATGTATGGATGGATGGATGTATGTATTGCTGTGTGCATGGATGTGTGGATGGATGGATGTGTCGATGGATGAGAGTACGGATTGATGGACTTATGGATATATGGATGTGTGGATGTATGGATGTATGTACGGATGAACGTATGGTTGCATGTATGGATGTATGTATGGATGTATGGATGGATGGAAGTATGGATGGACGTATGTATGGGTGGATGCATTTATGAATGGATGGATGAATGGATGGATGTATGGATCGATGAATGGATTTTTGGATGGATTTATTTATGGATGGGTTTATGTATGGATGGATGGATATATGGATGGATGTATGTTTGGGTGGATAGATGTATGGCTGCGTTAATGTATGGAAGGATAGATGTATGGACGGATGGTTGTATGGATCGATGGATGTATGGGTGGGATGATGTATGGATGGATGCATGTATGGAAGGATAGATGTATGGATGTATGGGCGTATGGATGGACGGATGTATGGATGGTTGTATGTGTGGATGGCAGGATATATGGATGGATGTATGCATTTATGTGCAGATGAATGGATGCATGAATGTATGGTTGTATGGATGTATGTGCGGATGATCGTATGGATATATGTGTGGATGTATGCATGAATGGATGTGTGCGTGTATGGATGGATGGGTGTATGGGTGGTAATATGTGTGGAGGGCAGGATGTATGGATGGACGTATTTATAGATGTATGTATGCACGTACGCATGGTTGTATATATGGATGTAGGTATGTACGTTTGTTTGGAAGTATGTATGGGTTTATGTATGGTTGTATGAATGGATGTATTTATGAATGTATGTGAAGGTGTATGTATGTATGTATGAATGGATGTATGAATGGGTGTTTGTATGGATGTATGTATTGATGTATGTATGAATGGGTGGATCTATGGACGCAACGGTGGATGGATGTATGCATGGATATATGTAAGGGTGGATTGAGGTATGGATGGACGGATGTAAGTATGTATGGATGTATGGATGGTTATATGTATGGATGGATTGAAGTATCGATGGATGGCATTAAGGTTGGCAATATGTATGGATGTATGGATGTGAGGATGTATAGATGTGTGGATTTATGGATGTATGTATGGATGTGTGTATGGATGTATGTGTGGATGTATGGATGGATGTATGTAT
>NW_016943541.1:0-1316 GCF_001483705.2 Eufriesea mexicana | reverse complement strand
TATCACGCCAAAAGCATATTTCCTCCTTATTTATGCAAGAAAGGTAGCGCACAACAATATTATACGAAAATGTCAATAAAATTGATTTTTCCGGCCAGATTCCATAGCATTGCAATTGTTGTGGCTTGGCAATAGAATCCTTCTTCCTTATTTATGCAAGCAAGTTGGCTCACCACGATATTAATCGAAAATGACAATAAATTTGAATTTTCCAGCAAGATTCTATAGCTTTGCAATGCCTATAGCATGCCAACAGAATCTTTCCTCCTTATTTATGGAAGAAAGATAGCTCACCACGATATTAATCGAAAATGTTAATAAAATTGAGCTTTACAGCCAGATTCTATAGCATTGCAGTGGCAATAGCACGTCAACAGAATCTTTCCTCCTTATTTATGCAAGAGAGTTAGCTCACCCCGATATAAGTCGAAAATGTCAATAAAATTGAACTTTCCATCCAGATTCTGTACCATTACGATGGCTATAGCAAGCCAATAGAATCTTTCATCCTTATCTATGCAAGAAAGTTAGCTCACCACGATATTAATCGAAAATGTAAATGAAATTGAATTTTCCAAACAGATTCTATAGCATTGCAATGGTTATAGTTTGCCAGTAGAATCTTTCCTCCTTAATTATGCAAGAAAGGTAGCTCACCACGATATTAATAGCAAATGTGAATGAAATTGAATTTTCCAAACAGATTCTATAGCATTGCAATGGTTATAGTTTGCCAGTAGAATCTTTCCTCCTTATTTATGCAAGAAAGGTAGCTCACCACGATATTAACCGAACATGTCAATAAAATTGAACTTTCCAACAACATTCTATATCATTGCAATGTCTATAGCACGCCAATAGACCGTAAAATCTTTATTTATGGTCGATATTAACCGAAAATGTCAATAAAATTGAACTTTCCAACAACATTCTATATCATTGCAATGTCTATAGCACGCCAATAGACCGTAAAATCTTTATTTATGGAAGAAAGGTAGCCCACCACGATATTAGTCGAAACTGTCAATAAAATTGAACTTTCCAGCTACACTCTACTGCATTGCAATGGCTATAACAATCCAGAAGAATCTTTCCACCTTACTTATGGAAGGATATTAGCTCACCACGATATTAGTAAAAAATGTCAATAAAATTGAATTTCTCAGGACGATTCTATAGCGCTGCAATGTCTACAGCACGCCAGTAGAATCTCTCCACATTATTTATGCAAGAAAGTTAGGTCCCCATAATAATAGTCGAAACTGTCAATAAAAATGATTCTGCCAGGCACATTCCGTATCATTGCAATGGTTCTA
>NW_016943540.1:0-1464 GCF_001483705.2 Eufriesea mexicana | reverse complement strand
ATATTGGCCAGCTATGGCCATTGCAATTCTATAGTGTCTGGATGGAAAATTCAATTTTATTTATAATTTGAACTAATATCATGGTGAGCTGACATCCTTGCATAAATAAGGAGGAAAGATTCTACCGGCGAGCTATAGCCAATGCAGTGCTATAGAATCTGGCACGAAAATTTAATTTTATTGACATTTTCGACTAATATCGCGGTGAGCTAACTTTCTTGGATGAATATGGACGAAAGATTCTATTGGCGTGCTATAGCCATTGCAATTCTGTGGTATCTGGATGGAAAATTCGATTTTATTGCCATTTTCGACTAATATCGCGGTGAGCTAACTTTCTTGGATGAATATGGACGAAAGATTCTATTGGCGTGCTATAGCCATTGCAATTCTATAGTGTCTGGATGGAAAATTCAATTTTATTTATAATTTGAACTAATATCATGGTGAGCTGACATCCTTGCATAAATAAGGAGGAAAGATTCTACCGGCGAGCTATAGCCAATGCAGTGCTATAGAATCTGGCTGCTAGATTCAAGTTTATTGACATTTTCGGCTAATATCGTGGTGAGCTAACTTTCTTTTATAAATAAGAAGGAAAGATACTATTGGAGTGATATAGCCAATGCAATGCTATAGAATCAGCCCCGAAAATTCAATTTTATTGACATTTTCGACTAATATCGTGGTGAGGTGACGTCAATTCCTAAATAAGGAGGAAAGATTCCCTTGGCACGCTGTACCCATTGCAGTGCAATAGAATCTGGCTCGAAAATTCAATTTTATTAACAATTTCGACTAATATCGTAGTGTGGTAACCTTCTTGCATATATAAGGAGGAAAGATTCTATTGGCCAGCTATAGCCATTGCATTTCTATGGTATCTGAGTGGAAAATTCAATTTTATTGACATTTTCGACTAATATCGTGGCGAGCTAACTTTCTTGCTACATAATGAGGATAGAATCTATTGGCGTGCTATAGCCATTGCAATGCTGTAGCACCT
Source organism: Eufriesea mexicana (assembly GCF_001483705.2). Classification (NCBI taxonomy): domain Eukaryota; kingdom Metazoa; phylum Arthropoda; class Insecta; order Hymenoptera; family Apidae; genus Eufriesea; species Eufriesea mexicana. The sequence continues at coordinate 458 of NW_016943540.1, read as the reverse complement.
GGCTCGAAAATTCAATTTCATTGACATTTTCGACTAATATCGTGGCGAGATAGCTTTCTGGCATAAATAAGGAGGAAGAATTCTATTGGCGTGCTATAGCCATTGCAATTCTATAGTGTCCGGATGAGAAATTCATTTTTATTGACATTTTCGACTAATATCATGGTGAGCTGGCATCCTTGCATAAATAAGGAGGAAAGATTCTACAGGCGAGCTATAGCCAATGCAATGCTATAGAATCTGGCTGGAAAATTTAATTTTATTGACTTTTATGCCTAATATCTTGGTGAGGAAGCTCTCGCGCATAAATAAGGAGGTAAGATTATATTGGCCAGCTATGGCCATTGCAATTCTATAGTGTCTGGATGGAAAATTCACTTTTATTTACAATTTGAACTAATATCATGGTGATCTGACATCCTTGCATAAATAAGGAGGAAAGATTCTACTGGCGAGCT
>NW_016943539.1:0-215 GCF_001483705.2 Eufriesea mexicana | reverse complement strand
GATTGCCACGCTCTACATTGCCATGTTATAATCTGCTCGGCTCTCGGGAGGCCAGCACTAGTGCTCGCGACACGTCAGGTTGAGTGAGGTTACGCTTGGCTGTGTTACGTTAAGTTGCGTTTGATTTCGACGGCATCGTCTTTTCAGCTACACTCTGCTATTCCATGGACTTCTGTGCTCTTCTGTGTGACATCACACTCTGCTCGTCTCCGTGG
>NW_016943538.1:0-485 GCF_001483705.2 Eufriesea mexicana | reverse complement strand
CTAACCATACGTAACGTAGCTCAACCTAACGCGCCAACACCACTGTTGTTCGCATCCCGAGAGCCGATCAGGGTATAGTACAGCAATGTGGAGCGTAGATATCCAACGAATATAAGCGTATGGCACAAGAGTCTAAGCTATCCTGTCCTAACGTATATGTCCTAACGTATGCAAGAGTAGTATATGCAAACGCAACAAGTCGGAACCTAACGTGCCGAGACCACTATTGCCATCATCGCCAGAGCAACGGTGTTCATATTAGAGTACATTGGAGCGCAAGTATCCGGCAAATTGCAGTGTATGGGTGAAGGGTGGAAGAAGTCCTTACCAAGCCTTCCGCACCTAAGCCAACGAAGCGTAACCTACCACAAGCTAACGTGCCGGAATTACAATTGCTGGCCACCACAAGGCCGTGCCGAAAGTGTTAGGACACAGTAGAGGGCGGAAACCCACCGACTAGCAGCGTACGGCACAAAATTCTAAGT
>NW_016943537.1:0-590 GCF_001483705.2 Eufriesea mexicana | reverse complement strand
TACATTTTCGACTAATTTCGTGGTTAGCTATTTTTCTTGCATAAATAAGGCGGAAAGATCCTATTGTCGTGCTATTGGCATAGCAATGACAAAGATTCCGGTTGGAAAAATCAATTTTATTGACATTTACGACTAATATGGTGCTGAGCTAACTTTCTTGCATAAATAAGGGGGAATGATTCTGTTGGCGTGCAATTGCCATTGCAATGGTACAGAATCTGGATGGAAAGTTCAATTTTATTGTCATTTTCTACTAGTATCGTGGTGAGCTAACTTCCTTGCATTGGTGAGCTAGCTGCCTTGCATAAGTATGGAGGAAAGATCCCTTTGGCGTACTATATCCATTGCAATGATATGGAATGTGCCTTGCAGTTTCGATTTTATCGACATTTTCGGCTAATATCGTGGTGAGCTACCTTGCTTGCGTAAATAACGCGGAGAGATTCTATTTTCGAGCTATTGGCATTGCCATGCCAAAGAATCTGGCTTGAAAAGTCAATTTTATTTACATTTTCGGCTAATAACGAGGTTAGTTAACTTTCTCGCATATATAAGGAGGATTGATCCTAATGGTGTGCTATAGGCATTGC
>NW_016943536.1:0-721 GCF_001483705.2 Eufriesea mexicana | reverse complement strand
ATTGCATACATAAGGAGGAAAGATTCCATTGGCGTGCTATTACCAATGCAACGCTATAGAATCATCCTGGAAATTCAGTTTTATTGACATTTTTGAGTAATATCGTGGTGAGCTAACTTTACTGCATAAATAAGGAGGGTAGATACTACTGGCGTGCTATAGCCGTCGCAATGCAATAGAATATGGCTGGAAAGTTCAATTTTATTGACAATTTCGACTAATATTGTGGTAAGTTAACATGCTTGCATAAATAAGGTGGAAAGATCCTGTTGGCGTGCTACCGGCATCGCAATGCTGTAGAATCAGGAAGGAAAATTCCATTTTATTAACATTTTCGGCTAATACCGTGGTGAGCTAACTTCCTTGTATAAGTAAGGAGGAAAGATGCTTTTTGAGTGTTATATCCAATGCAATGATATAGAATGTGGCTGGAAAATACAATCATGTTGACATTTTCGACTAATATCGTGGTGAGCTAACTTCCTTGCGTAAGTAAGGAGGAAAGATGCTTTTTGAGTGTTATATCCAATGCAATGATATAGAATGTGGCTGGAAAATACAATCATGTTGACATTTTCGACTAATATCGTGGTGACCTAACTTCCTTGCATAGGTAAGGGGGAAAGATACTATTGGCGTGCTATAGCCCTTGCAATGCAATGACTCTGGCAGGAAAATTCAATTTTACTGACATTTTAGACTAATATCGCGGTGAGCCACC
>NW_016943535.1:0-7151 GCF_001483705.2 Eufriesea mexicana | reverse complement strand
ATACGTCCCTCCATCCATACATCCATACATACACACACACATACATCCACATATCCATCCACCTATACACTCATCCATACATACATACATCCATACATACATCCATAGATCCATACACACACCCATACACTCATCCATACATACATGCATAGATACTTTCGTGCATACATCCATACATACATCCATACATGCGCCCATGCATACATCCGTACATTCGCCAATCCATTAACGCATCCATCCATCCATACATCCTTCCATCCATACATGCATACATACATCAATACAAACATCCATACATACACCCATACATTCATCCATACATACATCCATTCCTTCATACATACATACATCCATACGTACATGCATACATCCATACAAACATCCATACATACATCCATGCATACATCCAAACAAACATCCATCCATCCATCCATGCATTCAGACATACATCAATACACAGATCCGTACATACACGCATACATTCTTCCATACATATATCCATAGAAACACTCTTACATACATCCATACACACATCCATACGAACATCCATACATACCGCCATGCATACATCCATACATGCATCCATACAAAAATCCATACAAACGTCCGTCCTTCCGTCCATCCACACGTCCATTCATCCACCCACATATCCATATATCCATGCATCCGTACAATCGTAAATGCATTAATCCGTACATCCGTCCAACCATACATATATACATCCATACATCCATACATCCATACATACGTACGTACATACATCCAAACATCCAAACATGCAAGCATACATACATTCCTACATCCATACATTCATACATACATACATCCATACAAGCACACATCTATACATCCACCGATCCTTACATCCATCCATCCATACATCCACACAACAATCCATCCATTCATCGATCCATACAGCCATACATACATACATCCGCACATCCACACATACATCCATACAAACATCCATACATACATCCGTTCTTCCGTCCATCCACCGATCCATTCAACCACCCACACACCCATACATCCATCCAAGCGTGCATCCATACATGCGTACATACGTACACCCATACATGCTTACATTCATACATACATAACTCAAATACGTCCATACATTCAAACATACATACATACATACATACATACATACATACATACATGCATACATCCATACATCCATTTATCCACACACCCATACATCCATAAATCCATCCACCCATACACTCATCCATCCATACATACATCAATTCATACATCCCTACATACATTAATACAAACATCCATACATACATCCAGGCATACATCCTTACACTCATCCATTCAAACATCCATACATACATGCGTTCTTCCGTCCATCCATGCATCCATTCTTCCACCCACACATCCATACATCAATGCATCCGTACATCCATACATTCGTACATCCATAAATCCATACATCACATACATGCGTACATACTTAACTCAAATACATCTATACATTCAAACATCCATCCATACATACACCCACACATTCATACATTCATCCATCCATACGTCCATTCATCCATACATCCATACATCCACGCACCCATCCATAAATCCATCTAACCATACATCCATCCATCCATACATCCATAAATCCATCTAACCATACATCCATCCATCCATACATCCATACATATATTAATCCATACATCCGTACATTCGGCCATTCGTACCTCAAACCATCGACACTTCCACCCATCCATACCGCCATCCATCCATACATACATCCATACACACAGCCATACATACATCCACAGGTACATTCATACATACATCCGTACATAACTCCATACATCCATCCATACATGCAACCATACATAAGCCCTTCCATAGAGTCATCCATACATCCATACATGTATCCGTTCATACATCCATCCACATATCCATACATACATCCACACATACGTCCTCACATACATCCATACATCCATACATACATCCACACAAACATCCATACATACATCCATACATCCATCCATCCATGCATCCAACAATCCATACATGGATCGATCCATACATCCATCCACCCATACAACCACCCACCCATTCACGCATCCGTTCATCCACCTATCCGCGCAACCGTTCTTCCACCCATTCAATTACCCATTATTCCGTCCATCCACCCATCCATTCATCCACTCACACGTCCATACATCCAACCATCCGTACAAACATGCTTCCATCCATCCATCCATCCATACATCCACCCATCCATACATCCGTACGTACATCAATACTTGCGTCCATACATACACCAATACATTTGTCCATATATAAATCCACACAAACGTCCTTCCATACATCCATACATTCATACATACATACATCCATAAACCCATCCACCCATCATCCATCCATTCGTACATACATCCTTCCATCCATCCATCCATACATACATCCTCCCATGCATACATCCATCCATCCATACGTCCATACAACAATCCACCCTTCCATCCATCCATCCATCCATACATCCACACATACATCAATACATGCACCCATACATACACCAATACATTCGACCATACATACATCCATACATACGTCCTTCCATTCACCCATATATACATATATACATACATCCATTCAAACATCCATACACACATACATGCATACAACCATCCGTCCATACAGCCATGCATCCATACATACATCAATCGGTGCTTCCACAGTCCCATGCGACCATCCATCCATACGTCCACCAGTCCTTACATCCATCCATCCATACAGCCATACATACATGCATCCACACATCCACACATACATCCATACATCCATACATCCATACATCCAAACATGCATGCATACATACATTCTTATATCCATACATTCATACATACATACAACCATGCATGCATACATCCATACATGCATACATCCATACATCCATCCATCCATACATCCATCCATCCACACACCCATACATCCACAAATCCATCCACCCATACACTCATCCATCCATACATACCTCCATTCATACATCCATATGTTCATAAATACAAACATCCATACATACATCGATGAATACATCCTTCCATTCATCCGTACAAACATCCATACATACATCCGCCCTTCCGTCCATCCACACGTCCATTCATCCACCCACACATCCATACATCCGTGCATCCGTACATCCTTACATTCGCGAATCCATACATCCATACATACATACATCCGTACATACATAACTCTAATACATCTATACATTCAAACATCCATCCTTACATACATCCATACATTCATACATCCATCCATCCATACGTCCTTCCATCCATAAATCCATACATACACACACACATACATCCTCATATCCATCCACGCATACACTCATCCATACATACATACATCCATACATACATCCATAGATCCATACATACACCCATACACTCATCCATGCATATATGCATAGATACTTTCGTGCATACAACCATACATACAACCATACATCCGCCCATGCATACATCCGTACATTCGCCATTCCATTAACGCATCCATACATCCATCCATCCATACACCCATACATAAATCCATCTAACCATACAACCATCCATCCATACGTCCGTACATATATACATCCATACATCCATACATCAGTAGATCCGTCCATCCATATCTCTATCCATCCATATATCCATTTATCGATACAGCCACCCATCCATACATTCATCCTTCCAAACATCCATCCATCCGTACATCCAATCATCCACACATCGATCGATCCATACATCCTTCCATCCACACATGCATACATACATCTTCCCACACATCCATCCATACATGCACCCACCCTTCCTTACATCCATCGTACCATACAACCATCCATCCGTACAAGCACCCATCCATACATCCATTGTTCCGCACATATATCCATCCATACATCCACACATACATACATCGATACATACATACATCCGTACATCCAAACATTCGTACACCCATACGTGCACACATACATACATACACAAACCCGTCCAACCATACACCCATCCATACATACGTACATCCATACGTACATCCACACATCCATACGCACACCCACACACATCCATACATCCATCCATCCATACATCCATACGTACATCCTTACACCCACTCATCCATACACCCATCGATCCATAAATCTATCCATCCATTCATCCGTCCAATAATCCATCAATTCATCATTATATCCATACATATATCAATACATACATCCATCCATTGATACATCCATGCATATATAAATCCATCCATCCATACATCCATACGTCCACCATCCATATATCCATAAATCCATCCATTCGTACCTCCATCCTTCGATACATCCATTCATCCATAGATCCGTACATATATAAATCCATACATCCGTACATCCGTACATTCGGCCATCCGTACCTCAATCCATCCGTACTTCCACCAATCCATACCGCCATCCATCCATACATACATACATACATACCTCCATACGCACAGCCATACATACATCTACAGGAATATTCATACATACATGTATCCGTTCATACATCCATGCACATATCCATACATACATCCATACATACATCCCCACATACATCCATACATGTATCCGTTCATACATCCATCCACATATCCATACATACATCCATACATACATCCCCACATACATCCATACATTCATACATACATCCATACAAACATCCATACAGACATCCATACATCCATCCGTCTATACATCCACCCATCCAAACATGGATCGATCTAAACATCAATCCATCCATACACCCACCCACCCATTCACGCATCCGTTCATCCACCCATCCGCGCAACCGTTCATCCATCCATCCAATTGCCCATTATTCCGTCCATCCACCCATCCATTCACCAACTCACACATCCACACATTCATACATCTATACACACATACATCCACCCATCCATACATCCATCCATCCATACGTCCATACAACAATCCATCCTTCCATGCATCCATCCATCCATGCATCCATATATACATCAATACATGCATCCATACATACACCAATACATTCGTCCATACATACATCCATACATACGCCCTTCCATACATCCGTACATTCATACATACATACATCCATAAGTCCATCCACCCATACATCCATCCATTCGTACATTCATCCTTCCATCCATCCATCCATCCATAAATCCACCCATCCATACATCCATCCATCCATACGTCCATACAACAATCCATCCTTCCATCCATCCATCCATCCATACATCTATACATACATCAATACATGCATCCATACATACACCAATACATTCGTCCATACATACATCCATACATACGTCCTTCTGTACACCGATAAATACATATATACATACATCCATTCAAACATCCATACATTCATACATGCATACATCCATCCGTCCATACAGCCATCCATACATACATACATCCGTCGGTGCTTCCACCCTTCCATACGCCCATCCATCCATACGTCCACCAATGCATACATCCATCCATCCATTCAGCCATACATACACGCATCCACACATCCACACATACATCCATACATCCATATATCCATACATCCAAACATGCAAGCATACATACATTCTTACATCCATACATTCATACATACATACATCCATGCATGTATACATCCAGACATACATACATCCATACATACACACATCCATACACCCATACATCCATCCATCCACACATCCATTCATCCACACATCCATACATCCACACACGCATACATCCATATAACCATCCACACATACACTCATCAATCCAAACACCCATCCATACATACATCCATACATACATCAATAAAAACATCCGTACATACATCCATGCATACATCTATACATACATACATACATACATCCGCGCTTACACCCATCCAAACATCCATGCATCCTTTCATCCAACCATCTCTTCACCCATTCTTCAGTTCATCCACCCGTTCATTCATTCAATCGCACATCCATACATCCATACATCCATACATACGTCAATCAAGACATCGATACACGCTCTCATACATATATTCGTCCATACTTCCATACATACATCCTTAGATCCCTCCACACATAAAACCATACATACATCCATACAAACATCCATACATACATCCATGCATACATCCGTACATACATCTATACATACGTCCATGCATACATCCCTACATACATCCACACAAACATACATACATGCATCCATTCATCCATACATTCATGCATCCATACATCTGTATATCAGTACATCCATCCATCCATATATCCTGCTCACCACACATACATCCATCCATACATCCGCCCATTCATCCTTACATACATCCACACACCCATTCATTCATAAAGCCATCCACCAATACACTCATCCATCCATACATACACGCATACATACATCCATACATACATCCATGCATCCATCCATACATTCAACCATACAAACATCCATTCATACTGCCATACATACATCCATACTTACATCCATGCATACATCCATACATACATCCATACAAACAACCATATTTGCATACACACATCCATCCATCCATACATCTTTCCATCCGCACATACATCCATCCATCCTTATATCCATACACATATAAATCCATTCATCCATACATCCGTATATCCATACATTCATACATACATACATCCATACAAGCATACATCTATACATCCACCGATCCATACATCCATCCATCCATACATCCACACAACATTCCATCCATCCATCGACCCATACAGCAATACATACATACATCCGCACATCCCCACATACATCCATACATCCATACATCCACACATACATACATCCATACATCCACACATCCATACATCCATACATCCATACATCCAAACGTGCATGAATACATGCATTCTTACATCCATAATTTCATATATACATACATCCATACATGCATACATCCATTCATCCATCCAACCATACATCCATCCATCCATCCTTCCATGCATCCATACACACATCAATACACAGATCCTAAAATAAACACATCCATTCATCCATACATACATCAATACATACATTCTTACGTACATCCGTACATACATCCATGCACACATCCATACATACATCCATACAAACATCCATACATTCATCCGTTCTTCCGTCCATCCGCCCATACATTCAACCACCCACA
>NW_016943534.1:0-385 GCF_001483705.2 Eufriesea mexicana | reverse complement strand
GCGGTTGATTTGTGCGCACTACTGTGCTGTAATACATTCTGCTTGTCTCCTTGGAGGCCAGCAATAGTGGTCCTGCTATGTCTGGTTCAGCTGGGCTGCGTCTTGTTATGTCACGGTTGGGTATGCTAGGATAGGCTACTTTGACCTGTGTGCCTTACAATGCTTTTCCGCGGACTCCCGTTACCTAAGGTGTTATACTACATTTTGCTTTGCTCCGGGGAGGCCAGGAGCAGTGGTCTCGGCACGTCATGACGAGTTATGCTCCGCTCGGTTATGCTAGATTAGGTCTGCTTAGGTTAGGGTATCCACGGCATCTGTGCCATTCACTGCAGTGCTGTGGATTTGTGCGCTCTAATGTGCTGTAGTACATTCTGCTCGTCTCTGT
>NW_016943533.1:517-2053 GCF_001483705.2 Eufriesea mexicana | reverse complement strand
CAAGGAGGAAAGATTCTATTGGCGTGCTATAGCCGTTGCAATGCTATAGACTCTGGCTGGAAGGTTCAGTTTTATTGACATTTTCGACTAATATCTTGGTGAGATACCTTCGCTCCATAAATATGTAGGAAAGGTCCTATTGGCGTACTATGGCCATTGCAATGCTATGGAATCTGTCTGGAAATTACAATTCTATTCACATATACGACTATTGTCGAGGTGAGCTAACTTTCTTGCGTAAACAAGGTGGGAATATTCTATTGGCGTGCTATAGCCATTGCAATGCTATAGATTCTGCATGGAAAATTATATTTTATTGACATTTCGGCTAATATCGTGGTGAGCTAACTGTCTTGCTTAAGTAAGGAGGAAACATACTATTGGCGTACTATACCCGTCGCATTCCTACAGAATCTGGCTGCAAAATTCAATTTTATTGACATTTTCGTATAATATCGTGGTGAGGTAACCTCCTTGCGTAAGTAAGGAGAAACAATTCCGTTGGCGTGCTATAGACGTTGCAATGCCATAGAATCTGGCTGGATAAATAAATTTTATTGACATTTTCAACTAATATCGTGGTGTGCTAACTTTCTTGCATAAATAAGGAGGAAAGATTCCATTGGCGTGCTATACCCATTGCAATGACATATAATCTGAATGGAAAATCCAATTTTATTGACATTTTCGGCTAATATCGCGGTGAGCTAACCTCTTTGCATAAATAAGGAGGAAAGATGCTTTTGGCGTGCTATGGCCATTGTAGCGCAATAAAATCTGGATGGAAAATCCACTTCTATTGACAATTTCCAATGATATCGTGGTGAGGTAACTTTCATGCATATACAAGGAGGATAGATACTATTGGCGTGCTATAGCCGCTGCTATGCTATAGACTCTGGCTGGAAGATTCAGTTTTATTGACATCTTCGACTAATATCTTGGTGAGATACGTTCTCTCCATAAATATGTAGGAAAGATCCTATTGGCCTACTATGGCCATTGCAATGCTATGGAATCTACATGGAAAATTATATTTTATTGACATTTTCGGCTAATATCGCGGTGAGCTAACCTCCTTGCGTAAATAAGTAGGAAAGATGCTTTTGGCGTGCTATGGCCATTGTAGCGCAATGGAATCTGGCTGGAAAATCCACTTCTATTGACAATTTCCAATGATATCGTGGTGAGGTATCTTTCTTGCATATATAAGGAGGAAAGATTCTATTGGCGTGCTATAGCCGTTGCAATGCAATAGACTCTGGCTGTAAGATTCAGTTTTATTGACATTTTCGGCTAATATCTTGGTGAGATACCTTCTCTCCATAAATATGTAGGAAAGATCCTATTGGCGTACTATGGCCATTGCAATGCTATGGAATCTGTCTGGAAATTACAATTTTATTGACATATACGACTATTCTTGAGGTGAGCTATCTTTCTTGCGTAAACAAGGTAGGAATATTCTATTGGCGTGCTATAGCCATTGCAATGCTATAGAATCTGCATGGAGAATTATATTTTATTGACATTTCG
>NW_016943533.1:0-325 GCF_001483705.2 Eufriesea mexicana | reverse complement strand
TTGGCGTGCTATAGCCGTTGCAATGCCATAGAATCTGGCTGGATAAATAAATTTTATTGACATTTTCAACTAATATCGCGGTGTTCTAACTTTCTTGCATAAATAAGGAGGAAAGGTTCTATTTGCGTGCAATGCCAGTTGCAGTGCAATAGAATTTGGCTGGAAGATTCAATTTTATTGACATTTTCAACTAATATCGCGGCGTGCTAACTTTCTTGCATAAATAAGGAGGAATGATTCTATTGGCGTGCTATACCCATTCCAATGACATATAATCTGAATGGAAAATCCAATTTTATTGACATTTTCGGCTAATATCGCGGTG
>NW_016943532.1:0-273 GCF_001483705.2 Eufriesea mexicana | reverse complement strand
CCAGAAGCCCATAGAATAGCTGCGTTGAGCACAAAAGCCGAAGCTATCGTAACCTAACCCAAAGAAACCTAACCCGATCGAACGTAGTCTAACTCAACCTAACGCGCCGCGACCTGCCCTGCTGGCCTCCAAAGGGTCAAGCAGAGCATTATAGAGGAGAGCAGAGCGTGGAAATCCGTAGAATCGCAGTGTATAGCAGAGAAGTCGAAACTACCTAAACTTAACGATATCAAACATAACACAACCAAACGTAACGTATGCCAACCTAACTTG
>NW_016943531.1:0-4256 GCF_001483705.2 Eufriesea mexicana | reverse complement strand
TTGACATTTTCGGCTAATATCGTGGTGAGCTAACTTCCTTGCATAGATATGGAGGAAAGATACAATTGGCGTGCCATTAGGCTTCGCAGTGCTATAGAATCTGTATGGAAAATTCAATTTTAATCACATTTTCGGCTAATATCGTAGTGAGCTAACTTTCTTGCATAAACAAGGAGGGTAGATTATATTGGCAAGCTGTAACCACTGCAATGGTAAAGAATCTCGCCTGAAAATACAATTTCATTGACATTTTCGAATAATATTGTGGTGCGCTGCCTTTCTTGCAGAAATAAGGAGGAAAGATACGTTTGGCGTGCAAATACAAACAGCAATGATATAGAATGTGCCTGGCAGATTCAATTCCATTGACAGTTTCGACTGATATCGTGGTGAGATAGCATCCTTGCATTAGTAAGAAGGAAAAATCCTATTGGAGAGCTATTGAGAATGCAATGTCGTACAATCTGGCTGGAAAATTCAATTTTATTGACTTTTTTGACTAATATCGTGGGAAGCTAACTTTCTTGCATAAACATGGTGGAAAGAATCTATTGGCGTGCTTTAGCCATTGCAACGCTGCAGAGTCTGGCTGGAAAATTCAATGTTAAAGACATTTTCATCTATTATCGTGGTGAGCTACCTTTCTTGCATAAATAAGCAGGGTGGATTTTATTGGCGTGCTGTAGACATTGCAATGATATAGAGTGTGGATGGAAAATTATATTTTATTGACATTTTCGGCTAATAAGGTGGTGAGATATCTTTCTCGTATATATAAGTAGGATATATACTATTGGCGTGCTACAGGCATTGCAATGCATTGGAATCTTCCTGGAAAATTCAATTTCATTGACATTTTCTACTAATTTCGTGGTGAGATAACTTCCTTGCATAGGTACGGAGGAAAGATCCGTTCGGAGTGCTATAGCCTTCGCAATGCAGTAGAATCTGGCTGGAAAATTCAATTTTATTGACATTTTCGGCTAATATCGTGGTGAGCTCACTTCCTTGCATAGGTAAGGAGGAAATATACTATTGGCGTGCTATAGGCATTGCAATGCTATAGAAGCGTCGTGGAAAATACAATTTTATTGACATTTTCGGCTAATATCGTGGTGAGCTCACTTCCTTGCATAGGTAAGGAGGAAATATACTATTGGCGTGCTATAGGCATTGCAATGCTATAGAAGCGTCGTGGAAAATACAATTTTATTGACATTTTCGGCTAATATCGTGGTGAGCTCACTTCCTTGCATAGGTAAGGAGGAAATATACTATTGGCGTGCTATAGGCATTGCAATGCTATAGAAGCGTCGTGGAAAATACAATTTTATTGACATTTTCGGCTAATATCGTGGTGAGCTCACTTCCTTGCATAGGTAAGGAGGAAATATACTATTGGCGTGCTATAGGCATTGCAATGCTATAGAAGCGTCGTGGAAAATACAATTTTATTGACATTTTCGGCTAATATCGTGGTGAGCTCACTTCCTTGCATAGGTAAGGAGGAAATATACTATTGGCGTGCTATAGGCATTGCAATGCTATAGAAGCGTCGTGGAAAATACAATTTTATTGACATTTTCGGCTAATATCGTGGTGAGCTCACTTCCTTGCATAGGTAAGGAGGAAATATACTATTGGCGTGCTATAGGCATTGCAATGCTATAGAAGCGTCGTGGAAAATACAATTTTATTGACATTTTCGGCTAATATCGTGGTGAGCTCACTTCCTTGCATAGGTAAGGAGGAAATATACTATTGGCGTGCTATAGGCATTGCAATGCTATAGAAGCGTCGTGGAAAATACAATTTTATTGACATTTTCGGCTAATATCGTGGTGAGCTCACTTCCTTGCATAGGTAAGGAGGAAATATACTATTGGCGTGCTATAGGCATTGCAATGCTATAGAAGCGTCGTGGAAAATACAATTTTATTGACATTTTCGGCTAATATCGTGGTGAGCTCACTTCCTTGCATAGGTAAGGAGGAAATATACTATTGGCGTGCTATAGGCATTGCAATGCTATAGAAGCGTCGTGGAAAATACAATTTTATTGACATTTTCGGCTAATATCGTGGTGAGCTCACTTCCTTGCATAGGTAAGGAGGAAATATACTATTGGCGTGCTATAGGCATTGCAATGCTATAGAAGCGTCGTGGAAAATACAATTTTATTGACATTTTCGGCTAATATCGTGGTGAGCTCACTTCCTTGCATAGGTAAGGAGGAAATATACTATTGGCGTGCTATAGGCATTGCAATGCTATAGAAGCGTCGTGGAAAATACAATTTTATTGACATTTTCGGCTAATATCGTGGTGAGCTCACTTCCTTGCATAGGTAAGGAGGAAATATACTATTGGCGTGCTATAGGCATTGCAATGCTATAGAAGCGTCGTGGAAAATACAATTTTATTGACATTTTCGGCTAATATCGTGGTGAGCTCACTTCCTTGCATAGGTAAGGAGGAAATATACTATTGGCGTGCTATAGGCATTGCAATGCTATAGAAGCGTCGTGGAAAATACAATTTTATTGACATTTTCGGCTAATATCGTGGTGAGCTCACTTCCTTGCATAGGTAAGGAGGAAATATACTATTGGCGTGCTATAGGCATTGCAATGCTATAGAAGCGTCGTGGAAAATACAATTTTATTGACATTTTCGGCTAATATCGTGGTGAGCTCACTTCCTTGCATAGGTAAGGAGGAAATATACTATTGGCGTGCTATAGGCATTGCAATGCTATAGAAGCGTCGTGGAAAATACAATTTTATTGACATTTTCGGCTAATATCGTGGTGAGCTCACTTCCTTGCATAGGTAAGGAGGAAATATACTATTGGCGTGCTATAGGCATTGCAATGCTATAGAAGCGTCGTGGAAAATACAATTTTATTGACATTTTCGGCTAATATCGTGGTGAGCTCACTTCCTTGCATAGGTAAGGAGGAAATATACTATTGGCGTGCTATAGGCATTGCAATGCTATAGAAGCGTCGTGGAAAATACAATTTTATTGACATTTTCGGCTAATATCGTGGTGAGCTCACTTCCTTGCATAGGTAAGGAGGAAATATACTATTGGCGTGCTATAGGCATTGCAATGCTATAGAAGCGTCGTGGAAAATACAATTTTATTGACATTTTCGGCTAATATCGTGGTGAGCTCACTTCCTTGCATAGGTAAGGAGGAAATATACTATTGGCGTGCTATAGGCATTGCAATGCTATAGAAGCGTCGTGGAAAATACAATTTTATTGACATTTTCGGCTAATATCGTGGTGAGCTCACTTCCTTGCATAGGTAAGGAGGAAATATACTATTGGCGTGCTATAGGCTTTGCAATGCCATAGAATCTTGCTGGAAAGAACAATATTATTGACAGTTTCGACTGTTATCGTGGTGAGGAAACTTTCTTGCATAAATAAGGAGGAGAGATTCTACTGGCGTGCTATAGACATTGCAATGCTATAGAATCTGGATGGAAAATTCAATTTTAATCACATTTTCGGCTAATATCGTGGTGAGCTCACTTCCTTGCATAGGTAAGGAGGAAAGATACATTCGTGGTGCTATAGCCATTGCAATGCTGCGGAATCTGTCCGGAAAATTCAATTTTATTGACATCTTCGACTAATACCGTAGTGAGCTAACTTTCTTGCATAAACAAGGGGAAGATTATATTGGCAAGCTATAACCATTGCAATGCTATAGAATGTGGCTGGAAAATTCAATTTTAATCACATTTTCGGCTAATATCGTGGTGAGTTATCTCTCTTGCATAAATAACGAGGAGAGATTCTATTGGCGTGCTATAGGCTTTGCATTGCTATAGAATCATGCTGGAAAGTACAATATTATTGACAGTTTCGACTATTATCGTGGTGAGGTAACTTTCTTGCACAAATAAGGAGGTGAGATTCTACTGGATAGTTTCGACTATTATCGTGGTGAGGTAACTTTCTTGCACAAATAAGGAGGAGAGATTCTACTGGAGTGCTATAGGCACTGCAATGCTATAGAATCGTCGTGGAAAATAAAATTTTATTGACATTTTCGACTAATTTCGTGGTGAGCCAACTTCCTTGCATAGGTAAGGAGGAAAGATACATTCGTGGTGCTATAGCTATTGCAATGCTGCGGAATCTGTCTGGAAAATTCAATTTTATTGACATCTACGTCTAATATCGTAGTGAGCTAACTTTCTTGCATAAACAAGGAGGGAAGAATATATTGGCAAGCTA
>NW_016943530.1:0-1165 GCF_001483705.2 Eufriesea mexicana | reverse complement strand
CATCCTATCTTTATATATCCAATCTTATCATAACCAGACGTAACATAACACAACCTAACATGCCGCGACCACAGTTGCTAGCCTACACACGGCCATGCAGAAAATAGTAGAGCTGAGCAGAGCGCAGAGATCACCCGAATGGCAGTTTAGAGCATAAAACTCGAAGTGATGCTAACCTAACCTGACCGAACCTAACATAACCAAGCGTAGCATAGCTCAACATAACGTGCCGCGACCAAAGCTCCTGTCCTCTGCAGAGACAAGAAGAATATAGTAAAGCACAGCAGGTCACAGGAATCCAACGAGTAATAGTGTATAGCATGAAATTCTAGGCTGTCCTGACCAAACCTAACCTACCCTGACATAAGCAGACGTAACCTAACACAACCTAACGTTTAACGTGCCGCGACCGCTATTGCACGAATCCCCAGATTCGAGCTGAGTAGAGTAGAGCACAGTAGAAAGCAGAAATCCACCGAATAGCAGTGTATGGCACAAAAGTCAAGGCCACCGTATCCTATCCTAGCCAAACGTAACAAAATCATACGTAAAATTAATCAATCTAACGTGCCGAGACCACTATTGCTGGCCCTTCAGAGACAAGCAGGATATACTAGAGCACAGTAGGGCACAGAAATTCAACGCATTGCAGTGCATAACACAAAAGTGAAAGATAACCTAACCTAACATGACCCAACCTAACCTAAACAAACGTAGTGTATCTCAATATAACGCGACGAGACCAATATTGCTGGACACCCCAGAGCCAAGCAGGACATAATAGAGCACAGTAGAATGCAGAAATCCACCGAATAGCAGTGCACAGTACAAAAGTCCAGGCTGACGTCTCCTAGCCTCACCAAACGTTACATAACCAAACGTAGCATGGCACTACTTGTTGTGCCGATGCCACTACTGCTGTCGTCCACTGAGCCAAGCAGAATATCGTACAGCACAATAGAGCGCAGAAATTCGACGGGAAGCAGTATATAGGACGAAAGACAAGTATGAGCAGACCGATCTTTGCATAACCTAACTTAACAGAACGTAACATATCTCAACCAAACGTGCCGAGACCACTGCTGCTGGGCACCACAGAGAAAAGCAAAATGTAATGGAGCACAGTAAATCACTGGAATCCAGAGGATAATAGTTTATAGCACGA
>NW_016943529.1:0-423 GCF_001483705.2 Eufriesea mexicana | reverse complement strand
TAGGGAAGGAAGTTAGCACACCACGATATTAGTAGAAAATGACAAGAAAATTGAATTTTCCAGGAAGATTCTATAGCATTGCAATGGCTATAGCACGGCAATAGATTCTTTACAACTTATTTATGCAAGAAAGTTAGCTCTCCACGATATTAGTCAAAAATGTCAAGAAGACTGAATCTGCCAGGCACATTGTAAATCATTGCAATGGCTATAGCACGCCAATTGCATCATTCCTCGTTATTTTTGGAACAAAGTTATCTCACCGTGATATAAGTAAAATATGTCAATAAAATTGAATTTTCCAGGCAGATTCTAATGCATTGCGAAGGCTATAGCACGCCAATAGAATCGTTCCACCTAATTTATGCAAGAAAGATATCTCTCCACGTTATTAGTCAAAAATGTCAATAATATTGAACCTTC
>NW_016943528.1:0-2876 GCF_001483705.2 Eufriesea mexicana | reverse complement strand
ACCTCGCCCAACCAAACCTAACTTAACCAAAGGTAACCTAACTGTGCCTAACGTGACGCGACAGTTATTTCTGGCTTCCCCAGAGCTGAGGAGAGCATATTAGATCGCAATATAGTGCAGAAATCCACTGAATGGCAGTGCAAAGCACAAAGGCCAGTGCTATCCTCTCCTGGCGTAACCAATAGTAACATACCCCATCGCAACGTTACTCATCATAACGCGAAGCGACCACAATTGCTGTCTCCGTAGAGCCAAGCAGAAAATACTAGAGTTCAGTAGAGCGCAGAAATCCACCGAAGAGCAGTGTATAGCACAAAAGTCAAACATATACTGACCCAACTTGGCAGAACCAAACATATACGAACGTTGTGTAGCCAAAATATTACATGACGAGACCACCATTGCTCGCCTTTCCGGAGTCCAGCAGAGTATAATAGAGCAATGAAGTGCGCAGGAATCATCGGAATAGCTGTTTACAGCACGAAAGCCAAGGAAAACCTAACCGAGCCCTCCGAACCTAACCTAACGAAACGTAACCTTACCCAACACAACGTGCCGAGACCAATATTACTGGCCACCACGGAGCCAAGAAGGACATACTACAGCATACCGGCGCGCAGATGTCCACCGCGTAGCAGTGTATAGCACAAAAGTCAAAGCCACCCTATACTAATATATCCAACTTTAACATAACCGCACGTAACATAACTCAACCTAACGTTCCTCGACCGCTATTGCAGGCCTCCTGAGAGTCGAGCAGAACTTACTGGAGGTCATTAGGGGGCCGACGTCCATAGAATCGCGGTGAATAGCACAAAAGTCATACCTATCCAGACCTAACGCGAGCTAACGTAGCCTAACCAAACGTAGCCTACCTAAACGTAACGTACCGCGGCCACTATTTCTGGCCTCCGCAGGGCCAAGCAGAATGTAGTAGAGCGCAGTCTGGAGCAGATATCCGTTGAAAAACAGTGTACAACACGAAAGTCAAAGACACCGTTACCGAAACTAACACAAACCAACCTAATCAAGCGTAACGTAACGTCGACCAGAGCGTAATAGAGCAATGTAGAGCGAAAAAATCCACGGAATAGCAGTGTACAGCTCAAAAGTCGAAGGTATCCTATCCTAACCGAACAGAACGCAGCACAGAACAAGGTAACGCGCCGCGATCACTGCTCCTGGCATCCCGTGAGCCAAACAGGCTGTAGCAGGGCACAGAAGATCACAGAAACACACCGAATTGCGATGTATGGCACAAAAGACATAGCAGCCTATCCTAACCTATCCAAACGTAACATAACCAAACGCAACCTAACTCAACCTGACAGGGCGAGACCGCCATTGCTGGCCTCCAAAAAGACAAGCAGAATGTACTAGAGGACAGTAGTGCGCAGAAATCTACTGCATTGCTGCGTATAGCACAAAGGTCGAAGATATCATAACCAAACCAGGCATAACCTGACATAACCATGCGTAGAGAAGCTCAAAGCTACCTGCCGCGGACACTGCTCCCGGCAACCCCGGAGCCAAGCAGAATGTAGTAGAGCACAGTAGATCACAGAAATACACTGACTAACTCTGTACGGCACGAAAGTGGAAGATACACTGACAAACGTAGCCTAACCTAGCCTGGCCAATCGTAACACAACACATCGTGCCGCGGCCGCTATTGCTCACTTCCCCGCGGTCGAGCAGAGTATAGAAGAGGAACGTAGGGCGCAGAAATCCACCGAATAGCAGTGTATTGCGAAAAAGTCGAAAATGTCCTAACTAAACCTGACCTAACCTAACCTAAAGGAACGTAGCACAGCTCAACGTAACGTGCCGCGACCACTACTCGTAGCCTCCCCTGAGTCAAGCGATGCGTAGTAGAGCACAGTTGGTCACAGGAATCCACAGAATAACTGTGCGTAGTACGAAGGTCAAAGATACCCTGACTAAACTTAACCTAACATAACCTAACCAAACGTAACCTAACTCAAACTGACATGCCACGAACACTATTGCTCGCTTCCCCAGAGCCGCGCCAGGTATAGTACAGGAATCTAGAGCGCAGAAACACACAGAATAGCAATCTATAGCACAAAGGACCAAGAAACCATAACCGAGCCTTCCTATCATAACCAAACGAAAAGTAACACTACTTAACCGAACGTGCCGAAGCCACTACCAGTGGCCACCCCGGAACCAAGCTGAGCGTATTAGAGAACATTAGAGCGCAGCGATCAGGCGGAATAGCAGTGTGCAGCACAAAAGTTGAAGATATCCCTACGTAACCTGACCAAACTTAACATACAGCAACGTAGCATAGCTGAACGTAACGTGCCCCGACCACTGTGGCGGACCACCGCAGGAGCAAGCAGAGAATAGTAGAGCACAGTCGAGCGCAGAAAGCCTCCGAATGGCTGTGCACAGCACGAAAGTGAAACATAACCATACTTATCGCGATATAACCTACCCGAAACAAACGTATAATAAATCAGCCTAAAGAGCCATGACCGTCAATGTTGGCCACGCCAGAGCCAAGCATAGTGAATTAGTGCACAGTAGATCACAGAGATACTCCGAATAACAGTGCACAGCACGAAAGTGGAAGCTATACTAACCAAACGTATCCTAACCTAACCTAACGAATCGTAACTTAACTAAACATAACATGCCGCGGCTACACTTGCTCGCCTCCCCACGGACAAGCAGAGTATGATAGAGCAACGTAGAGCGCAGAAATGAATCGAATAGCAGTGTACAGTACAAAAGTCAAAAATATCCTAATCAAACCTGACCAAGCCTAAACTAAAGAACGTAGCACAGCATAACGTAACGTGCTGCGACCAGTACTTCTCGCCTCCCCAGAGCCGCGAAGAATATAGTAG
>NW_016943527.1:0-2552 GCF_001483705.2 Eufriesea mexicana | reverse complement strand
TACTATAGCTATTGCAATGCACTGGAATCTGGCAGGAAAGTTCAATTTTAATGACAGTTTCGAATAATATCGTGGTGAGTTAATTTCCTCGCATATATAAGGAGGAAAGATTGTATTGGCGTGCTATAGGCATTCCAATGAAATAGAATCTTCCTGGAAAACTCAATTTTATTGACATTTTCGACTAATTTCGTAGTGAGTTGACTTCGTTGCATAGGTGAGGAGGAAAGGTTCTCTTGCCGTGCTATGGGCTTTGCAATGCTATAGAATCTGGCTGGAAAGTTCAATACTATTGTCAGTTTCTACTATTATCGTGGTGAGCTATCTTTCTTGCCTAAATAAGCAGGGTAGATTCTATTGGCGTGCTATTGACGTAGCAATGTTGCAGAATGTGGTTGGAAAATTCAATTATATTGAGATTTTCGACTAATTTCGTTGTGAGCTGTCTTCCTTGCATAGGTAAGGAGGAAAGATCCGTTCGGAGTGCTATAGGCTTTGCAATGCTATAGAATCTGGCTGGAAAGTTCAATTTTATTGACTTTTTCGACCATTATCGTGGTGAGCTATCTTTCTTGCCTATATAAGCAGTGTAGATTCTATTGGCGTGCTATACACATTGCAATGCTGCGGGATCTGGATGGAAAGTACAATTCTTTTGACATTTTCGACTAATATGGTGGTGAGCTATCTTCCTTGTATAAATAAGGAGGAAAGGTGCTATTGACGTGCTATAGCCTTTGCAATGCTCTGGAATCTGACTGGAAAATTCAATTTTATTGACTTTTTCGACCATTATCGTGGTGAGCTATCTTTCTTGCCTATATAAGCAGTGTAGATTCTATTGGCGTGCTATACACATTGCAATGCTGCGGAATCTGGATAGAAAGTACAATTCTATTGACATTTTCGACTAATATGGTGGTGAGCTATCTTCCTTGTATAAATAAGGAGGAAAGGTGCTATTGACGTGCTATAGCCTTTGCAATGCTCTGGAATCTGACTGGAAAATTCAATTTTATTGACAGTTTCGACTAATATCGTGGTGAGATGACATCCTCACATATATAAGTAGGATAAATTCTATTGGCGTGCAAGAGGCATTGCAATGTAATAGAATCTTCCTGGAAAATTCAATACTATTGACATTTTCGACTAATTTCAGGGTGATCTGACTTCCTTGCATAGGTAAGGAGGAAAGATTCTATTGGCGTGCTATAGGCTTTGCAATGCTATAGAATCTGGCCGGAAAGTTCAATACTATTGATAGTTTCGAATATTATCGTGGTGAGCTTCCTTTCTTGCCTAAATAAGCAGTGAAGATTCTATTGGCGTGCTATAGACATTGCAATGCTGCGGAATCTGGATAGAAAATACAATTTTATTGACATTTTCGAATAATATTTTGGTGCGCTACCTTTCCTGCATAAATAAGGGGGAAAGATTCTTTTGGCGTGCTATTGCCTTTGCAATGCTCTGGAATCTGACTGGAAAATTCAATTTTATTGACAGCTTCGGCTAATATCGTGGTGAGCTAACTTTCTTGCATAAATAAGGAGGAGAGATTCTACTGGCGTGCTATAGACATTGCAATGCCATAGAATCGTCCTGGGAAATTCAATTTTATTGTCATTTTCGCCTAATCTCGTGGTGAGATAACTTCCTTGCATAAACAAGGTGGAAATAATCTATTGGCGTGCTATTGCCATTTCGATACTACAGAATATGGCTGGAAAGATCAATTTTACTAACATTTTTGACTAATATCGTGGAGAGCTATCTACCTTGCATAAATAAGGACGAAAGATTCTATTGACGTGGTATAGACACTGCAATGCACTGGAATCTGGCTGGATAGTTCTATTTCATTGACAGCTTCGACTAATATCGTGGTTAGCTATCTGTCTTGCATAAATAAGGAGTTTGTATTCTATTGGCATGCTATAGACGCTGCAATGGTATAGAATGTGGTTAGGAAATTCAATTTCAATACATTTTCGACTAATATCGAGATGAGCTAACTTTCTTGCATAAATAAGGAGGAAAGATTCTATTGGCGTGCTGTTGCCATTTCAATACTATAGAATCAGGCTGGAAAGTTCCATATTATTGACAGTTTCGACTCTTATCGTGGTGAGCTACCTTTCTTGCCTAAATAAGCAGGGTAGGTTCTATTGACTTGCTATAGGCATTGCAATGCAGTAGAATCTGGCTGGAAATTTCAATTTTATTCTCATTTTCGATTGATATCGTGGTGAGTTAACTTCCTTCCCTAAGTAAGGGGGAAAGATCCTTCTGGAGTGCTATAGCCATTGCAATGCAGTAGAATCTGGCTTGAAAACTCAATTTTATTGACATTTTTGTCTAATTTTTTTTTCTAATATCGTGGAAAGCTAACTTTCTTGCATAAACAAGGTGGAAAGAATCCATTGGCGTGCTATAGCCATTGCAATACTATAGAGTCTGGCTGGAAAGTTCAATTTTATTGACGTTTTCGGCCAACATCGTGGTGAGCTACCTTTCTTGCATAAATAAGGAGGTGAGCTTCGACTGGC
>NW_016943526.1:0-702 GCF_001483705.2 Eufriesea mexicana | reverse complement strand
GCTATAGAATCTGGCTGGAAAGACCAATTTTATTGACATTTTCATCATACATCTTGGTGAGCTTTCTTTCTTGCATAAATAAGGAGGAAAGATTCTATAGACGTGCAATAGCCTACGCAATGCTATAGGATCTGGCTGGAAAGATAAATTTTATTGACAGTTTCGACTAATATCGTGGTGAGCTAACTTTCTTGCTTAAAGTAGGAAGAAAGATTCTATTGGCGATCTATAGCCACTGCAATGCTATGGAATCGGACTGGAAAATTCAATTTTGTTGTCATTTCCGAATAATATCGTGGTGAGCTAACTTTCTTGCTTAAAGTAGGAAGAAAGATTCTATTGGCGATCTATAGCCACTGCAATGCTATTCAATACTATAGAATCTGGCTG
Source organism: Eufriesea mexicana (assembly GCF_001483705.2). NCBI lineage: Eukaryota > Metazoa > Arthropoda > Insecta > Hymenoptera > Apidae > Eufriesea > Eufriesea mexicana. The sequence continues at coordinate 312 of NW_016943526.1, read as the reverse complement.
GAAAGTTCAATTTTATTGACATTTTCGTATAATATTGTGGTGCGCTGTCTTTCTCGCAAAAATAAGGAGGAAAGATTGTATTGACGTGCTATAGGCTTTGCAATGCTATAGAATCTTTCTGGGAAGATCAATATTATTGACAGTTTCGACTATTATCGTGGTGAGCTATCTTTCTTGCCTAAATGAGCAGGGCAGATTATATTGGCGTGCTGTAGACCTAGCAATGATATAGAGTGTGGATGGAAAATACAATTTTATTGACATTTTCGGCTAATATCGCGGTGAGATAACATTCTCGCATATATAAGTAGG
>NW_016943525.1:0-510 GCF_001483705.2 Eufriesea mexicana | reverse complement strand
TATAAGAAGCCATCACCTAAATTAATTTTATTCTTTTGTCTGCCTAAGCCATTCCCATTTTCTTAATCCTTATTTGACCATCAAAGATTTCTATCTTGTATGTCATGTGGCTAGCCAACCTAGAATCCAATAGACATATCATAACTTACATATTTGTATTGCTACTTCAATTTCTTCTCACTATAAAATATAATTCTTCTACATCTAATGGCTCTATGCTGATGATATTCCATGAGTCCAATATTTTTCTACTGTTGCACGTGCCTGTTTATTTCAACAGAATATTTCCTTTTCACAACCAAGCTCTGCTATCACTAATAAAAGATGGAAAAACAATGGCTCATTACTTACACAATTTAATTACAACTAAAGGTTATGTTAATAAAAATATTTACACTCTTTTCATGATGCAGGCACACTTACATAGACACAACAATGCTTCTGGCGTTTGTTTGCAATTTTTTCTCATTTCCTATGCATTCTCCTCTTCATTTGGAAAAAAATTAGCAA
>NW_016943524.1:0-1204 GCF_001483705.2 Eufriesea mexicana | reverse complement strand
AAGTTGGCTCACCACGAAATTAGTCAAAAATGACAATAAAATTGAATTTTCCAGCAAGATTCTGCAGCATTGCAATGGCTACAGCACGCCAAGGAATCTTTCCTCCTAACTAATGAAAAGAAGCTGTCTCACCACGATATTAGTCAAAAATGTCGATAAAATTAAATTTTCCAGACAGAATCTTCTGCATTGCGGTGGCTATAGCACACCAAAATGATTTTTCCTCCTTACGTATGCAAGGAAGTTATCTCACCACGGTATTGGTCGAAAGTGTCAATAAAATTGAATCTGCCAGGCATATTCTATATCATTGCAATGGTTACAGCACGCCAAAAGTATCTTTCCTCCTCATTTAATCAAGAAAAGTAGCGCACCACAATATTATTCGAAAATGTCAATGAAATTGAATTTTCCGGCCAGATTCTATAGCATTGAAATGGTTATATCTTGCCAAAATAATCTTTCCTCCTTGTTTATGCAAGAAATATAGCTCACCACCATATTAGTCGATAAAGTCAATAAAAGTGAACTTTCCAGACAGGTTGTATGGCATTGCAATGGCTATAGCACGCCAATAGAATATTTCCTCCTTATTTGTGCAAGGAATGTAGCTCACCACAATGTTTGTCGAAAATGTCAGTAAAATTGAATTTTCCAGCCAGTCTCCAGAGCATTGCAATGGCTATACCACGCCAATAGAATCCTTCCACCTTATTTATGCAAGAAAGTTAGCTCTCAACGATATTAGTCAAAAATGTCAATAAAATTGGACCAGCCAGGCACATTCCATATCATTGCAATGGCTACAGCACGCCGAAAGCATCTTTCCCCCTTATTTAAGCAAGGAAGTTAGCTCAATATGATATGAGTCGAAGATGTCAATAAAGTTGAACTTTCCAGCCAGATTCTATAGCATTGCAAAGGCTATAGCACGCCAATAGAATATTTCCTCCTTATTTATGCAAGAAAGGTGGATCACCATGATATTGGTCGAAAATGTCAGTAAAATTGAACTTTCCAGCCAGATTCTATAGCATTGCAATGCCTGTAGCATGCCAACAGATTAGCATGCCAACAGAATCTTTCCTCCTGGTATATGGAAGAAAGTTAGCTGACCACCATATTAGTCGAAAATGTCATTAAATTGAATTTTCCGTCCAGATTCTATAGCATTGAATTGGTTATAGCTTGCTAATATAATCTT
>NW_016943523.1:0-291 GCF_001483705.2 Eufriesea mexicana | reverse complement strand
CCTAACGTGCCGAGAGCACTATTGCTGGCCACCCCAGTGTTGAGCAGAGTATAGCGGAGCGGAGAAGAGCGCAGAAATCCGCCGAAAGCCTGTATATGCCAAGAAACGCAAAGCTATCCGTAACTAACCCCAGCAAACGAAACATAACAAAGTGTAACCAGAATATATTAGAGCGCAGTAGGGCGCAGAAGACGACCATATTCCGGTGTGAAACGCAGAAGTGGAAGATATCCTAACCTAACGGAGACGAACCTAACCAAACCAAACTTAACCGAACCGAACCTAACGCGC
>NW_016943522.1:0-280 GCF_001483705.2 Eufriesea mexicana | reverse complement strand
CGATACGGCTGTTACGCCGTATCGGTGCTTGACGGTGTCGTCGATTGGTTGGTATTTATCGACCTTTGCTTTATGTGCCTCGTCTAGGTCTACATGTTCCGACACAACTTGTGCGTCAAGAACATGTGCTGTCTTCCCGGCTATGGCCAAGAGGTCAGGTTTTAGGAGACCCTTGGCGGTGTTGAGCCGGGGCTCATCAACAATACTTTCGTATTGCTTACTCATAGCCCGTTTGACATACGCGAGAACCGCGTCATGTCGTTCAATTCGGGCCTTATGA
>NW_016943521.1:0-687 GCF_001483705.2 Eufriesea mexicana | reverse complement strand
GTTTGAGAAATCCTCCAAAAAGCGGTATATAGAACAAAAGTCAAACCTATCATATCCTAACCTTACCAAACATATCTGAAACAAACGTAACGTAACCCAACCGAATGTGCCACGCTCACTATTGCTGACCACCCCATACCCAAACAGAATATACATGAATGTGCCACGCTCACTATTGCTGACCACCCCATACCCAAGCAGAATATACTAGAGCTCAGTAGAACGCAGAAATCCACCGATTAGCATTTTAAAGCACAGAAGCCGAAGCAATCCTAACCAAACTTAACCATACCTAACATAACCGAACTTTATTGAACCCAAATAAAGTGCCGCAACCACAATAGCTGGCCGCCCCAGAGACAAGCAGAAAATACTATAGGACAGTAGTTCGCAAAAATCCACCGAATAGCAGTGTACAGCGCAAGAGTCAAAGATATCCTATACTAACCTAACGGAACCTTATACGTATAAACGTAGCAAAACTCATCCTTATGAGCCACGGCCGCAATTCCAGGCGTTTCCGGAGAAAAGGATATTGTGGCAGCGCACAGTAGAGCGCAGAAATCCATCGAATAGCATTGTTTAGCACAAAAGTCAAAGCTATCCTATCCTACACTGATAAAATCTTACCTAACCAAACGTAACATAATCCAACCGAACGTGCCATACCAACCATTTCTGGCCTCC
>NW_016943520.1:0-641 GCF_001483705.2 Eufriesea mexicana | reverse complement strand
ATACTATTGGCGTGCTCTAGCTATGGCATTAATATAGAATGTGCTTTGGAAATTTATATTTATTGACATTTTCGACTAACAACGTGGTGAGCTAGCTTACTTGCTGCAATAGAATCCGGCTGGAAAGTACAATTTTGTTGACATTTTCGACTAATATTGTGGTGAGCTATCTTTCTTTCATAGATAGGGAGGACAGATGCTGTTGGCGTGCTCTAGGAATTGCAACGCTATAGAATCTGGAAGGAATATCCAATTTTATTGACATTTTCGACTAATACACTGGTGAGCTAACTTCCTTGCATAGGTAAGGAGGAAAGGTACTTTTGGCGTGTTATATCCTTTGCAATGCTGTACAATCTGGCTGGAAAATTCAATTTTATTGACATTTTCGACTAATTTCGCGGTGAGCTAACTTGCTTGCATAAATAAGGAGGAAAGATACTATTGGCGTGCTGCAACTATTGCATTGATATATAGTGTGCCTTGAAAATTCATATTTATAGACATTTTCGACTAACATCGATGTGAGCTAACTTTCTTGCATATACAAGGAGGAAAGATTAAATTCACGTGCTGTAGCCGCCGCAATGCAATAGAAGCCGGCTGGAAAGTACAATTTTATTGACATTTTCGACTAATAT
>NW_016943519.1:0-672 GCF_001483705.2 Eufriesea mexicana | reverse complement strand
TTATGCAAGGAAGATAGCTCACCACGATATTAGTCGAAAATGACAATAAAATTGAATTTTCCAGTACGACTCTATAGCATTGCAATACCTACAGCATGCCAATAGAATCTTTCCTCCTTATTAATGCAAAAAAGTTTTAGTTAACTCACCACGATATTAGCCGGAAATGTCAATAAAATTGAATTTTCCATCCAGATTCCCTAGCGTTGCAGTGGTTATAGCTCGCCATTAGTATCTTTCTTCTATGTTTATGCAGGAAAGTTATCTCACCAAGATATTAGACGAAAATGACAACAAAATTGAATTTTCCAGGTCGATTCTATAACATTGCGATGACCATACCACGCCAGTAGAATCTATCCTCCTTATTTATGCAAAAAGATAGCTTACCACGATATTAGTCGAAACTGTCAATAAAATTGAACTTTCCAGCCAGATTCTATTGCATTGCATTATCTATCGCACGCAAGTAGATTCTTTCCTCCTTTTTTCTGCAAGAAATGTAGCTCACCACGATATTAGTCGAAAATGACAATAAAATTGATTTTTCCAGGACGATTCTGTAGCATTGCGAAGCCTATAGCACGCCAGAAGAATCTCTCCTCCTTTTTAATGCAAAAAGGATAGCTCACCACGTTAAGAGTCGAAACTGTCAATAAAATTGAACTTTCC
>NW_016943518.1:271-769 GCF_001483705.2 Eufriesea mexicana | reverse complement strand
GTCAAAACTACTCTATCCTAACTTAACAAACCCTCACATCACCAAACGTAACATTGCTCAAACAAACGTGCCGAGACAACTAAAAGCCGAATAACTGTGTATAGCACGAAAGTCAAAGCTGTTCTGACCGAACATAGCGTAACCTTTACTAACCAAACGTAATCGAAAGCAACCTAACGTGCCGAGACCACAATTTCTGGCCTCCCTAGGTTCCAGTAGAAAATATTAGAGCACAGTAGGGAACAGAAACTCTGCGAATAGCAGCGCGTAGCAAAGAAGTCAGTGCTACAATGTCCTAACGTAGCAAAGCGTAACAAATCCAAACGCAAACTAACTCAGCCTATCGCGCGGTGGCCACTACAGCTCTCCGAGACGAGCAGCACAGATTAGGGGAGAGCCGACTTCAGAAATCCATAGAAACACAGTGGGTAGTCGAAGGTCATAGCTATCATAATCGAAATACACCTAACCCAACCTCGAAAAGGAAACATAATAGTG
>NW_016943518.1:0-218 GCF_001483705.2 Eufriesea mexicana | reverse complement strand
TTTTTGTGCTATGCACAGCAATGCTGTTGATTTCTACGCTCTACTGTGCTCTAACATATTCTGCCCGGCTCTGCGGGTGCCAGCAATAGTGGTTTCGTCACGTTAGGTGGGGTTAGGTTTCGGTTGGTTAGGTTAGGATAGGATATTTCCAACTTTTATGCTCTACACTGCTTTTCAGTGGATTTCTGCGCTTTACCGTGCTATAATATGATCTGCTT
>NW_016943517.1:0-698 GCF_001483705.2 Eufriesea mexicana | reverse complement strand
AAAGTGCCGCGACCATTACTCCTCTACACGCCAGTGACATGCAGAATATAGTAGAGCACAGCAGGGCACAGAAGTCCACAGAATAGCAGTGTATAACAGAAAACTAGAAGGTACCCTATAACAACCTGAAGGAACGTAATGTAACCAAACGTAACATAACAAAACCTAACGCACCGAATCCACTATTGCTGGACTCGACAGAGCCGGGCAGAAGATATTAGAGGAGAGTAGAGCTCGGAAATTCATATAATCGCAGCGAATAGCGGAAAATTCCGAGTCATCCAAACGTTAACCAAATGTAGCTTGACGAAACATAACGTGTAGCGGCCACTAATGCTGGCCTACCCAGGGCCAAGCAAAATGTAGTAGAGCACTGTACAGCGCAGTAATCTACCGAATAACGTTGTATGGCAGAGAAGTCGCAGCAAACCTAACCGAAATAAACATAACCTTACCTAACCAAACGTTACATTACTCATAGAACGTGCGGAGACCACTCCTGCTGGCATCCCCAGGGCCAAGCAGGGTACAGCAGAGCAAAGTAGAACGCAGAAATCCGCCGCATAGGAGTATACAGCACGTAAGTCATAGCTACATCATCCTAACCTAACAACACGTAACATCACCAAACGTATCCAAAATCAGCCGTACATGACGAGACCTCTATTGCTGCCCTCCACAGAGACAGGCAGGACATA
>NW_016943516.1:0-993 GCF_001483705.2 Eufriesea mexicana | reverse complement strand
GGATGGGTTAGGTTCGGTTAGGTTAGGTTTTGTTAGGGTAGGTTGGGTTCGGTCGGGGTTCGGTTAGATTAGGTTAGGTTGAGTAAGGTTAGGTTGTGTTACGTTAGGTTACGTTAGGATATGTTCGGATAGGTAATGTTTGGGTAGGTAGGATACGTTAGGCTTTGTGAGATTAGGTTAGGTTAGGTTAGGTTTGGTTAGGTTATGTTCGGTTCCGATAGGTTGGGGTAGATTATGTTACGTTTAGATAGGTTTGGTATAGTTAGGTTAGGTTAGGCTAGGTTATGCTATGTTGGATGTGTTAAATTTCGGTCAGGATAGGTTAAGTTAGGCTTTGTATAGTTGAACTAGGATAGGTTAGGTCGGGTTAGGTTAGGTTAGGCTAGGTTAGGTTTGGTTAGGTTGTGTTAGGTTAGGTTCGGTTAGGTTTGGTTACGTTCTGATAGGTTCGGCTATTTAAAGTTTGGTTGGGATTGTTACGTTAGGTTTTGTGAGATTAGGTTAGGTTAGATTAGGTTATGTTGGTTTAGGTTTGGTTAGGTTAGGTTAGGTAGTGTCATGTTACGCCCGGTTAGCCGAGGGCAGGTTTGTTTGGGTTAGGTTAGGTTAGGTTAGGTTGTGTTAGGTTAGGTCAGGTGAGGTCATGTTACGGCAGGTTAGGGAGGTCAGGTTTGCTTGGGTTAGGTTAGGTTAGGTTAGGTTGTGTTAGGTTAGGTTAGGTTAGTTTAGGTTTGGTTAGGTCGTGTTAGGTTAGGATGGGTTAGGTTAGGTCGGGTTACGTTAGGAAGGCATAGGTTAGGTTATGCCGGGTTAGGTTAGGTTAGGTTACGTTAGGTTAGGATAGGTTGGGTTTGGTTCGGTTGGGTTGGGTTCGGTTGGGTTGGATTCGCTTGGGTTGGGATGGGTTCAGTTGGGTTGGGTTCGTTTGGTTTGGGTTGGGTTCGGTTGGGTTGGGTTGGGTTCGGTTGGGTTGGGTTCGGATGGGTTAGGATA
>NW_016943515.1:0-1189 GCF_001483705.2 Eufriesea mexicana | reverse complement strand
TCCAAACATATATACATCCATACATCCATAAACCCGTGCATCCATTCATTCGTACATCCATACTTCCACACATCCATACATCAAAAAATCCGTCGAACCATACAACCATCCATCCTTACATACGACCATACGCACGTCCTCACATCCATACATACTCCCATGCACACATCCACACATACATCCATCTATACATCCACACAGACTTCCATACACACACCCATCCATTTATCCATAGATATATCCATACATACAGCCGTACATACATCCATACATCCATCCATACATGCATCCATGCATACGCCCTTCCATACACGCATCCATACATCCATTCATACATCCATCCATTCATCCATTCATACATCAAGGCATCTATACATCCATACATCTATCCATCCATGCGTCCACCAATCCATACATCCTCCGATCCATACGTCCATCCATCCATACATCAATCAACCAATCCATCCATCTATCCATCCATCCATACGTACAAGAATCCATCCATCCATCCATCCATACATCCATACCTACATCCATACATCCATACACCCATACATCCATAAATCCATACATACATACATGCATGCATACATTCAATCTTACATCCATTCATTCGTACATACATACGTCCATATATCCATACATGCATACATGCACACATCCATACATCCATACATCCATCCGTCCATCCATCCATGCACCCATATACACATCAACACACACATCCATACATACATTCTTACATACATCCATACATACATACATACATACGTAGATCCGTCCATCCGTACCTCTATCCATCCATACATCCATCTATCGACACAGCCATCCGTCCATACATCCATCCATCCATACAAGCAGCCATCCATACATCCATCGATCCACACATCGATCCATACATACGTCCATACATATATACATAAATATATCCATATATACGTTCATCCATACTTCCGCACATACATACATCTCTAAATCCGTCCAAAAATACAGCCATACATCCACACATACATCCATACGTACATCCACACATCCGTACATACACCGATTCACTCATCCGTACATACATCCATACATACATCCATACATACATCCATACCCACACCCATACTTACATCCATAGATATATACTTACATGCATCCGTTCATACATGCATACGTCCATCCATACATGCATCCATACTTACAT
>NW_016943514.1:0-615 GCF_001483705.2 Eufriesea mexicana | reverse complement strand
TTGGTTAGATTACGTCTGCTATGGCTAAGTTTGGTTAGCCTCGACTTTTCTGCTATACACTGCGATCCTATGGAATTCTGGGCTCCACTGTGCTCTATCGCATTATGATTCTCGGTGTGGAGTGCAATAGCGGTCTCGGCACGGTAGGCTCTCTTAGTCAACGTTAGGTTAGGCTACGTTAATTTGTGTTAAGTATTGATAACTTGGACTCTCGTGGTATGCACTGTTATTCGGTGGATTTTTGCGCTCTGATATGCTCCGCTCGACAAGGGGAAGACCAGCAATAGCAGCTGCGGCTCCTCTGGTTTCGTTATGTTACGTTTGGTCATGTTACGGTTGGTCAGGTTTGAAGAGGATAGGTTCGAATTATCTGCTATACACTCAGATTCTATGGATTCCTTCCCCCTGCTCTCCTCTAATGTGTTACGCTCAACTCTGTGGAGGTCAGCAGTACTGGTCGCGCCACGTTATGTTGAGTTAGATTACGTTTGGTTTGTTTAGGCTGGGTCATGTTACGTTAGGATATCATTGACTTCTGTGCTATACGCTGCCACGCCGCGGATTTCTGTTACCCACTGTGCTGTACTTTATTGTGCTTGGCACTGGGGTGGCTAG
>NW_016943513.1:0-2915 GCF_001483705.2 Eufriesea mexicana | reverse complement strand
ACGGTTAGTTATGTTAGGATAGGATTAGTTCGACTCCTACGCTATACACTGATATTCAGTGGAATCCTGCGTCACACTGAGCATAAACTTGTTCTGCTTGGATATGTGGAGGCCAGCAATGGTCGCTGCGGCACGTTAGGTAGGGTTAGTTTACGCTTGGTTACGTTACATCTGGTTATGTTAGGATATGGTGGCGTTGAATTGTGTATTATACACTCGCACTAGGTGGATTCCTGCGCTCTACTGTTCTCCAGTATGTTCAGCTTGGTTATGTGAAGGCCAGTAATATTGTCCTCGGCGCGTTAAGTTCATTCCGGTTACGTTCGTTTATGTCACGTTTGGTTACCTTAGAAAAGGGTAGCTTTGACTTTAGCGCTATACACTGCTATTCTTTGGATTTCTGTGCTATACTCTCCTCTTACACGTTCTTCGTGTCTCTGTGGGGCAGCCATAGACGACTCGTCACGTTAGGTTGAGTTAGGTTCCGTTTGGGCACGTTATGTTCGGTTAGGTTTGGACAGGATAGCTCCGACTATTGTCCTATACACTGTTATTCTGTGGACTCCTGTGCGCTACTGTGCCCTAGTATGTTCTGCTTGCCTCTCGGAAGGCCAGCAGTGGCGATCTCGGCACGTTAGGTTGACGTATGTTACGTTTGGTTAGGTCAGGTTAGGTTAGGTTAGGATGCGATAGCTTCGAGTTTCGCGCTATCCACAGCCATTCGGCGTATTCCTGCGCCCTACTGCGCACCAACATCTTCTGCTTGGCACTGGAGAGGCCAGCAATAGTGGACGCGGCACGTTGGCTTGAGTAATGTTACGTTTGGTTACTTGACGATTGTTTATGTTAGAATAGGATAGCTTTGACTTTCGTGCTATACACTACTAGTAGATGGATTTCTGCGATCTACTGTACACTAATATGCTCTGCTTGGCTGTGGAGAGACCAGCACTAGTGGTCTCGGCACGGTGTGTTGAGGTACGCTTCGTTTGCTTGGTTTACGTTAGTTCAGGTAAGGCTTGGATATCTTGACTCCTGTGCTATTCGCAGCTATTCGGCGCATTGCTGCGCCATCCTGTCCTCTAGTATATTCTGTTTGCCTCTGGACGAGCCAGCAGTATTGTCCTCCGCACGTTAGCTTTACTTCGGTTACGTTCGTTTGTGTTAGGTTTGTGTAGGATAGGGTATGGTAGCTTTGACTTTTGTGTTATGCACTGCTATTGTATGGATTTCTGCGCTCCACTCTCCTCTAATATGTTCTGCATGTCTCTGAGGCGTGCAGCAATAGACATCACCTCACGTTAGGTTCTGTTATGTTACGTTCGGTTACGTTACGCTTGGTTATGTTGGGAGCGGTAGCTTTGGCTTTTGTGCTATATACTGCTATTCCGTGGGTTTCTGGTCTCTAGCGTGCTCTATTATGATCTGCTTTATGCTGGGGCGGACAGCAGCAGTGGTCTCTGCACGTTATGTTGAGCTATGCTACGTTTGGTTAGTTAAGGTTATTTCTGGTAAGGTTTGGATGTCTTCGACTTCTGTGCTATAAACTGCAATGCGGTGGGATTCTGTGTTCTACTGTTTCCTAATATGATCTCCTAAGATCTGGAGATGCCGACAATATTGGTCTCGGCACGTTGGGTTGAGTTATGACACGCTTGGTTTCATTACATTTGGTTAGGTTAGGATAGAATAGAATCGATCCTTAAGCTATACACCGCTATTCCGTGGATTTCGGCGCTCAATCGCGCTCTAGTACGATCTACTTGCTTCTGAGGAGGGCAGCTATATTGTTCTCAGCACGTTAGGTTTAGTTATATTACTTTCGGTTATACTACGTTCGGTTATACTACGTTCGGTTATGTTAGCATGCGGTAGCTTCGACTTTTGTGCTATACACTGCGACTCGGTGGATTTCTGCGCACTACATTGATCCAATACTGTCTGCTTGGGTCTACGGAGGACAGCAATCGTAGTCTCGGCACGTTATGTTGAGTTAGGTTACGTTTGGTTATGTTACGTTTGGACAGGTTAGGAGACGTTAGCATTGACTTTTGTGCTATACACTGCAACACGGTTTACTAATGCGCTCTACTCTGCTCTTATATGCTCTGCTTGGCGCTGGGTAGGCCGGCAACTGTGGTTTTGGCACGTTAGCTTGAGTTAGGCTACGTTTGACTAGGATACGTTTGGTTCGATTAGGATAAAATAGCTTTGACTTTTGTGCTGTACACTGCTATTCGGTGGATTTCTGCGCTCTACTCTGCTCGTATATGCTCTGCTTAGCGCTGGGGAGGCCGGCAACGGTGGCCTCGGCACGTTAGGCTGAGTTAGTTGACGGTTCGATGGGTTACGTTAGTTTGGGTTAGGTTTGGGCAGCAACGGTTTTCATCATACACACTGCTATCCGGTGGATACCAGCGCTCTGCAGTGCTCTACCATACTCTGCTCGACTCTGTGGAGGCCTGCAACAGCGGTCGTTGCGCGATACGTTGCGTTAAGGTACGTTAGGTTATGTTGCGTTTGGATAGGTTAGGAGAGGGTATCATTGACTCTTGTGATGTTCACTGCCTTTCGGTGGATTTCTGCGCTTTATATTGCCCTACTCTACCCTGCTCGTCAATGGGGAGTCAGTAATAGTGGTCTTGGCGCGTTTCGTATGGTTAGGCTATGATTGGTTCGGTTGTGTTAGTCTAGAATAGGTATGCATACCTTCGACTTACGTGGTATACATCGTTTTTGTTATGTCACGTCTGGTTGGTTTAGGCCAGGTCAAGTTATCTTAGGTCGTCTTTGACTTTTGTGCTATACACTGGAATGTGGTGGATTCCTGCGCTCTACTGTGCTCTTGTATATTCTACATGGCCCTGTGCAGGCCAGCAGTAGTGGTGACTCGGCACGTTAGATTGAGTTAGGAT
>NW_016943512.1:0-510 GCF_001483705.2 Eufriesea mexicana | reverse complement strand
CAATTACAGCTACCTACTTGCCAGAGAATGGGCCTCTTCAAAATCTATTATCTGTTATAGCTTTGGGAATTAGTCGCCGAACGCCTTCAATCCAATGGCAAGAACTGCCTTTTTATAGGTCTATTCAAAATCTATAACCTACTATAGCTTGGTGAATAGATCGCCTATCGCCTTCAATCCAATGGCATGTACAGCCATCTACTTGCCTGACAATAGGTCCTTTCAAAATCTATAACCTTTTATAGCTTGGTGAGTAGATCGCCTAGTGCCTTCAATCCAATGGCTAGTACAGCCATCTACTTGGCAGAGGATAGGTCTGTTCAAAATCTATAACCTGTTATAGCTTGGTGAATAGATCGCATAACGCCTTCAATCTAATGGCAAGAACAGCCACCTCCTTGCCATCGAATAAGTCTATTCAAAATCTATAATCTGCTATGGCTTGGTGAATAGATCTCCAAACGCCTTCAGTCCAATTGCAAGTACTGCCATCTTCTTGCCTGACAATAG
>NW_016943511.1:0-1429 GCF_001483705.2 Eufriesea mexicana | reverse complement strand
ACAGATTAGCTGCGAATGGCACAAAAGTCAAAGCTACCCTATCCTAACCTAACCAAACCTAACGTAATCGAACGTAACCGAACTAAAACTTACGTACCTAGGAAACTACTGCTTGCCTCCCCAGAGGCAAGCAGAATATGCTAGGGAACGGTAGATCGCAGAAACCCGCCGTAATGCAGTGCGCAGTAAGTGAGTCAAGGGCAACCAATGCCTACATGAAATAACCTAAATCAACCACACGTAGCATAGCTCAACGTAACGTGGCGAGACCACAATTCCTGGCTTCCACATTTCCAAGCAGGACATACCAGAGCGCAGTAGGGCGCAGAAATCCACCGAACAGCAGAGTATAGCACAAAAGTCAAAGGAACCCTGCCATAACGTTGCAAAACGTAACATAACGGAACGTAACAGAACTAAAGCCAACGTGCCGATGATATTACGGCTGGCCTCCCCAGCGCCAAGTAGAACATACTGGAGCACAGGATAGCGCAGAAATGCATCGAATGCCTGTGTATAGCACAAAGCCCAAGGCTATCCTGTCCTAACATAACCAATCGCAAAACAACCGAACGTAACGTGACTTACTCTAACGTGCCGCGAAAGCTATTGCTGGCACCAAAACATCCGAGTGGAATTTATTAGAGAAGAATAGAGCAGTGAAGTCCATGGAATCTCAATGTAAAGCAGAAAAGTCAAAGCTATCCTAACCAAACCTAACCTAACCGAGGCGAGCCAAATGTAATGTAACTAATCCTATCACGCCGAATCCGCCATTGCTGGCCTCACCAGAGCCAAAGAGAACATATTAGATGAGCGTAGAGGGCAGAAGTCCATAAGATTGCAATGAACAGCAGAAAAGTGAAAGGTATCCTAACGTGAAGTCCATAAAATTGCAATGAACAGCAGAAAAGTGAAAGGTATCCTAACCTAACCCAGACAAAGCCAACATAACAGAATGCAACCTAGCTCAACCTAGCCCGCCGAGGTCAATATTGCTGGCCTCCGCGGGGAAAAGCGGAATATAGCAGAACACAGTGGAGCGAAGGAATACACCGAATCACAGTTTATATCAGAATAAGACTTTCTGACCAAACCTAACCTAACCAAACCTAACCGAACGTAGCCTAACTTAACCTAACGTGCCGAGACCACCATTGATGGCCTACGCTGAGTCGAGCAGAGTACAGTAGAGCTATGTAGAGCCCACAAATCCAACGAGCAGCAGTGCACAGCATACAAGTCGTCTATACCCTTTCCTAACATGATCAAACGCAATACAAGCAATCGTAACATAGCTTAACCTGACGTGCCAGGACCAACAAAGCTGGCCTCCCGAAAGACAAGCAGAAAAAGCTAGAGCACAGTATAGCCCAGAAGGCCTCCAAATAATCTTGCATAGCTCAAAAGTCAGAGATATCCTAGCCCA
>NW_016943510.1:4314-5098 GCF_001483705.2 Eufriesea mexicana | reverse complement strand
GGTACCCCAACCTAACCCAAACAAATCTAGCCTAACCAAACGTAACCTAACGCAAACTAACGCTCCGTGGACAAATTTCTGGCCTCCCCAGAGCCAAGTAGAATATACTAGAGCACGGCAGAGCGCAGAAATCTGCAGCATAGCAGTGTAAATCAGAAAAGGCGTAGATATTCCAACCCTACCTGACCTAACCTAGCATAACCGAACGCAGCATAACTCTACATAACTACAAGGGACCCCTATTGCTGGCCTTCCCAGAGCTAGGCAGAAAATATTGCAGCGCAGTAGAGCGCAGAAATCCAGCAAATAGCAGTGTTTAGCACAAAAGTCAAAGCCATCGTAGCCAGACCGAACCAAACATAACCTAACACAACGTAGTATAGCTAAACTTATCAATAAGGCGCCACCATTGCTGGCCTTCCCAGTGAGAACTAGAATACTTCAGAGCACTGCAGAGCGCACAAATCCATCGAACAGGTGTACATAGTACAAAAGTCACATATATCCTGGCCTAACATAAGCAAGCATAACATAACTAAGCCTAACGTGCAGAGGCCCCTGTTGCTTACCATCCCAGAGCGAAGCAGAATGTACTAGAGCACAGTAGAGTGCAGAAACCCGCCGAAAAGAAGTGTATAGCACGAGAGCCAGAACTACCCGAACCGAGGATTCTATCCTAACATAACTTAAAGTACCATAGCTAAAACTGACGAGACGAGACCACTATTGCTGGCCCCCAGAGCCAGTCGGAGCACAATAGAGCAGCGTAAAGCGCAGAAAACAA
>NW_016943510.1:0-626 GCF_001483705.2 Eufriesea mexicana | reverse complement strand
ATGGTAGGTTGAGTTATGCTATGTTTGGTTATGCTCTGTTGGATTGGTTTATGCCTGGGCAGCTATGACTTTTCTGATGTACACTGCGATTCTATGGATTTCTGCGCCCTACCCTATACCAATATGTTCTGCTTGGATCTGGGGAGGCCAACAGCAGTGGTCGCTGCACTTGAGGTTCAGTTATATTTCGGTTGGTTATGTTAGGATCGGATATCTTTGAGTTCAGCGCTCTAACCTGCTATTAGGTGGATATCTGCCTCCTACAGAGTTCTAATATCTCCAGCTTGGCTCCGGTGAGCCCAGAAATAGAGGTTTCGGCACTTTATATCGGGTCAGGTGACGCTCGGTTAGGTTGGGTCAGGCTAAGCTTGGACCGGGTAGCTTTAACTTTTGTGCTGTGCACTGATATTCGTTGCATTTCTGCGCTCTACTGTGTTCTAGTATGTACTGCTTTGCTCTGGGAAGGGCGGCAATAGCGGTCTCGGCACGTTATGTTGAGATAGGATATGTTTAGCTATGTTTTGTTTGCTTGGGTTTGGTTTCGGTAGCTTTGACTTTAATGATATGGAAAGCAATCCTATGGATTTCGGCATCCTACTCTATACTAATGTGTCCTGCTTGCCTCC
>NW_016943509.1:0-230 GCF_001483705.2 Eufriesea mexicana | reverse complement strand
GACGTGGGCGATAAAGCACAGCTTGCGCTATATATCCTCGAATTTGAGCTTTCTGCGACAGCTCCATTTGGGTAAAATAACGAAAAACAAGCCAAATATTTAAACGCCTGGTACAGGAGAACCACTGGTCACGTGACCACGAGCTTTTGTGACATAGGAGCTCAAAAGGAGCTTAACGTGGGTTCGTGGTTAAATCGAGCTTTCGCGACGGCATGGATTTTGAGCGGCTC
>NW_016943508.1:0-1404 GCF_001483705.2 Eufriesea mexicana | reverse complement strand
AGTTTGTGTTATGTTATGTTTCGTTACGTTACGTTTGGCTAAGTTAGGGCACGATGGGTATGGTATTTGCGCTATACCCTGCCAATCGGTGGATTTCTGAGATCTGCTGTGCTTTAGTATGTTCTGCTTGTGTCTGGGGAGGCCAAAGGTAGTGTCTTCGACACGTCAGCTTGAGTTCGGTTACACTAGGATACGCTAGGTTCGGTTAGGTTGGGGTAGTGTAGCTTTGACTTTTGTGCCGTACACAGATTTTCGTTGGACTTGTGCGCTTTACGGTGATGTGGTATGTTTTGCTTGGCTTCGGGGAGGCCAACTATTGTGGTATCGGCACGTTATGTTGAGTTAGGGTACGTTTGGATAGATTATGTTAGTTCAGGAAAGGAATGGGTATCTTTGAGTAGCTTTGACTTTTGTGCCGTACACAGATTTTCGTTGGACTTGTGCGCTTTACGGTGATGTGGTATGTTTTGCTTGGCTCCGGGGAGGCCAACTATTGTGGTATCGGCACGTTATGTTGAGTTAGGGTACGTTTGGATAGATTATGTTAGTTCAGGAAAGGAATGGGTATCTTTGAGTTTTGTGCTATACACTACTGTTCTACGAACTTCTGCGCACGTCTTTGCTCTACCACACTCTGCTTACCTCTGTGGGCGCCAGGAATGCTGCTCGCGGCACGTTAGGTTGAGTTATGTTACGCTTGGTTAGGCTATGTTTGTCTACGTTTGGTAAGGATGCCTTTGACTTTTGCGCTACACACCGCTTTTCGGACGATTTCCTCGTACTATATTGCTCTGCTACAATCTGCTTTGCTCTAGTGAGGTCAGCAGCAGCGGTCCTGGCACGTCAGTTTGGGTTACGTTACGTCCGCTTACGTTACGTTTGGTTTTGTTAGGATAGGATAGCTCGGCCTTATGTGCCCTGCACTGCCACTAGGTGGATCTCTGCTCTCTACTGTGCCCTAATATGCTCTTCATGGCGCCTTGGAAGCCAGCATTAGTGGTCTCGGGGCGTTAGGTTGAATTATGCTACGTTTGGTTAGTTTAGGTTATATCCGGCTAGCATACGGTACCTTCGACCATTGTGCTTCACATTTCAGTGCGGCGGATATGTGCTCTCCACTGTGCTCCAGTATATTCTGCTTTGCCTTAGGGTGGTCAGCAATAGTGGTCTGGGCACGCTATGTTGTGTCATGTTTCATTTGGCTTTGCTACGTTCGGTCATGTTAGGCCATGGTTGCTTTGTTTTTTGTGCTGTGCACTGCTTTTCGGTAGATTTCTGCGCTCTACTGTGACCTGGTTCTTCCTACTTCTTTCTGGGAAATCCAGAAATAGTCTCCGCGGAGCGTTAAGTTGTGTTATGTACAGTCTGGTTAGGTTTGGTTTGCATGTCTTGGGTTAGAATATC
>NW_016943507.1:8423-13225 GCF_001483705.2 Eufriesea mexicana | reverse complement strand
GGATAATAGTTTATAGCACGAAGGTAAAAGCTAGCCTAACCAAGCCAAACATAACCTAACTGAAACTAACGTGCCGCGACCACTACTCATCGCAAACCCATAGTCGAGCAGAGGATAGTAGCGCAGTGTAGAGGCCGGAAGTCCTTCGAATATGAGTGTATAACACAATAGTTAAGAAAACCCTGACCAAGCCTTCCCATGCTGTCACAACGACACGAAACCAAACTCAACCTTACGTGCCGACACCACTGTTACTGGCTACCCGAGAGCCAAGTATAATATACCAGAGCACAGCTGAGCGCAGAGATCCACCGCATTGCGGTGTATGGCATATAGGTCAAAGATATCAAAACCTTAGCTGACCTAACCTAACTTAACCCATCGTAGCGCAGCTCAACATGTGGTACCGAGACCACCACTTCTGGCCTTCCCAGAGGCAAACAGAACATACTAGAGTACACAATAGAGCTGAAACCCGCCAAATACGGGTGTGGAGCACAAAAGTCAGAGCCATCCTATCCTTATATATCCTATCTTAACATAGCCAAACGTAAGAAATCTCAACCTAACTCACCACGACCTCTATTGCTGGACTCCACAGAGTCGTGCAGAACATCCTAGAGGACAGTGGAGCGCTGAAATCCACACGGTCGCAGTGTATGGCGCAAAAGTCATAGCTATCCGAACCTAACCCAAGCTAACGTAACGGAACATAACGAAGCCTAACTCAACTTAACGTGCCGTGACCACTATTGCTGGCCTCCAAAGAGGCAAGCAGAATATACTAGAGCACAGTAGGACGCAGAAATCCGCAGCATTGAAATGTATAGCGCAAAGTCTGATATACCCTAACCTTACGTGACCCAAACCAACATAACAAAACGTAGCCTAACTCAACGCAATGCGCGGAGACCACAGTTGCTTGCGTGACCGGAGCCAAACAGAATGAACTAGAGCACAGCAGAGAGCAGAAATCCGCAGCATTGCAATATATAGCACAAACTTCAAAGATGTCCTATCCTAACCTAACGAATCGTAACATGACCAAAGGCAACGTAGCACAGCCTATCGAGGCACGACCAGAATTGCTGTCCTCCCAAGTGCATAGCAGAGGCTATTTGAGCAACGTAGACCGCAGAAATCCACCGAAAAGCAGTGTACAGCACAGAAGCCAAAGCTACCGTAACCAAACCTAACCAAACCAAACAAAACCGAACGTAAGCTAGCTCACCCTACCGTTCCGAGGACAATATCGCTGACCTCCCCAGAGCTAAGCAGAAAAAATTAGTGGATGGTACGGCGCAGAAATCCGTGGAATCGCAGTGTATGGCTCAAGAATCGAAGCCACCCTACCCTAACATAACCGAACGTAACATAGCCGAGTGGAACACGACACAACCTAACGTGCCGAGACCGCTATTGATGGCCTCCGCAGAGGCCAGCAGAGGGTGATACAGCACAGTAGAGCGCAGAAGTTCATAGAATAGCAGTGTGCAGCGGAAATGTCAAAGCTATCCTAACCTAACCCAACGCAACCTAACCCAACCGAACGTAATGTATCTCAGCCTAACGTGCCGCGAACATTATTGCTGGCCTCCCTGGATGCAAGCAGAGCATATGAGAGAAGAGTACGGCGCTGTAATCCACCGGAACGCAGTGTATAACAGAAATGTCAATACCAACCTATGCCGACCCAGTCAAACGTGACGTAACCAAACGTAACCTCATTCAGCCTAACGTGCCGAGACCATCGCCGGCCTCCCAAAGCCAGGCAGAGCGTACGAGAGCACATTTGTGCGCAGAAATCCAACGGATAGCAATGAACAGCATGAAAGTCGAAGCTATCCTAACCTAACCTAACAAAACCGAACAAATCCAAAGGAAACATGACACAACCTAACGTGCCGCCACAACTACTGCTGGCCTTCACAGAGCAAAGCAGGACATATTAGAGGGGAGAGGAGCGCAGAAACCCATTGAATCGCAGTGCACAGCGCAATAGTCAAAGCTACCCTCTCCCAATGTAACCAATCGTAACATAGCCGAACGTAGCCTAACACAACCTAACCTGACGAGACAACCATTGCTGGCCTCCGCGAAGCCAAGCAGAATATACAGGAGCACAGTAGAGCGCAGAAATCCACCGCTTTGCACTCCATATCGCAAAAGTCAAAGACATCCCGGCCAAACATAACCTAACCTAACATATCCTAACGTAACGTAAAGAAACCTAACGTGCAGCGACCACTACTACTGGCTTCCCCAGCGCCAAGCAGAATATACTGCAGCACGGCAGTGCACAGAAATCCATAGAATGGCCGCGTATAGCAGAAAAGTCGAAGTTACCGGAGCGTAACCCAAACTAACCTGAACTTTCCGAACGTAACACAACTCATCGAAGCGTGCCGCGAACACAACTGCTGGTGTTCACACAGAGATCCAGAATATGATAAGGCAAGTGGAGAGCAGAAATCCATAGGATAGCAGCGCGCAGCACATAGATCTAAGCTATTCTAGCCAAACACAACCCAACGTAACCTAACCGAACGTAACCTACTATACATATCGCGCAGCAATCAGTATGTCTGACATCACAGGAGACAAGCAGAACATGTTAGACGAGTGGAGAGCGCAGAAATCCAAGTAATGGCTTTGTGCGGCGCAAAAGTCAAAGCTAACCTGATCTAACACGACGTAACCTAACCGAACCAAACGTAACCTAACTAGACATATCGTGCCGCGACAATATTTCTGGTCTCACCGGAGCCAAGCAGAACATATTAGAAAAGAGCGGAGCGCTGAAGCCCATAGCAGGGAAGTGTGTAGCAGAAAAGTCAAGGCAACCCTGGCCCAACCCAAAATAATCAAAACCTGCCGAACGTAACATAACTCAACACAACGTGACGCGACCACTATTGCTGGAGTCTCCAGGGATATGCAGAACGTATTGGATGGGGTCGACAGCAGAAATCCTTAAATTAGCGGTTCATAGTATAAAAGTCGGAGCTATCCAGACCGAACCCAAACTAACCTAACATTGCCATGCCTAACATTGCTCAAACTCGCGTGAGGAGACGACAGTTGCCGGCCTCCCCAGAGAAAAGCAGAATATACTAGAGCTATGTAGAGAGAAAAACCGAACGAATATCGATGCATATTACAAAAGCCAAAGCTATCCGAGCCAAATATATCCTAACCTAACCTAACCGACAGTAACGTAGCACAATATAACGTGTCGCGTCCTCTGTTGCTGGCATCCCGAGAGATATGTAGAATATAAAATAGCACTGTAGAGCGCAGAAACCCATGGAATAGCAGTCAGTAGCACAAAATTCAAAGCTACCCTAACCTAACCGAGCCTAGCCTAAACTTCCCAAAAGTAATCTAACTCGACCTAACGTGCAGCAGCCACTCCTGCTGGCCATCGCAGGGCAAAGCAGGACATATTAGAGGGGAGTAGGGCGCGGAAAACCATAGAATCCAGTGTATAGCAGAAAATTCAATGCTACCAAGACCTAAGCCAAACCAACGTAACGTAACCAAGCGCAACCTAACACAACTTATTGTGCCGCGGCCAATATTGCTGGAACCCACATGGCCAAGCGGGGCGTATTAGAGTCCTGACCTTGCCTATACTAACAATTCCAGGAGTAACATTACGCCATCTAACATGTCGAGACCAATTTTGCCTTCGTCCACGGGGACAATCAGAGAGGACTAGAGCGCAGTAGTGTGCAAGAATCCACTGCACTGCAGTGAGTAGCACAAAAGCCGCAGATAATTTAACCCAAGCTGACCTAACGTAACGCAACCAAACGTAACCCAACTCAACCAAACGTACCGGAAGCACCGTCGCTGACCTCCCCGAAGCAAAGCAGAACATACTAGAGCAAAGAAGATCGCAGGAAACGACGGAATGGCAGTGAATAGAACAATTGTCAAAGCTAACCGGAACAGACTTAACCTAACCTAGACAAACCGAAAGTAACCTGACTCAACCTGGCTTGACACGACCACTATACCCCGCAGCCCCAGAGGCAAGCAGAATGTGATAGAGCACAGAGGGATGCAGAAGTCCGTTCAGTAGCAGTGTGCACCACAAGAGTCAAAGCTATATTAAACTAATCCAACGTAACCTACCATAACCAAATGCCATCTGTCTGAACCTTACGCGCCGCGACCACCATTTCTAGCCTCCGCACAGCCATGCAGAATATAGTAGAGCACAGACGAGTGCAGACATGCTCCGAGTATCAATGTATAGCACGAAAGTCAAAGATAACCCGACCTAGCTTAATATAGCCTTACATGTCCATACGTAACATAACCAAACCTAACTTGACCAGACCAATATTGCTGGCATTCCCAGAGCCAAGCAGAAAATTTTAGAACACAGTGGAGCGGAGAAGTCCGCGGATAGCAGTGTATAGCACCAATGTCTAAATTATCCGTTCTTAACCGCACAAAGCGCAACACAACCAAACGTAGCGTAGCACAACCTAACGTGCTGTGGCAACTATTGCTGGCCACCCCAGCCCCGCGTAGAATATACTACAGCTCAGCAGAGCGCTGAAGTACACCGCATTGCAGTGTACAGCAGAAAAGCCGCAGATGTCCTAACCTAACCAGTCCTAACCTAACCCCAGGAAACCTAGCATAGCTCAAAGTAACCTAAGGCGACCTCTGCGCCTGGCTTCCCCAGAGGCAAGCAGAATGTTTCAGAGCGCTGTAGATCACAGAAATGCACCGTATAGCAGTGTTTAATGCGAAGGATGCTGCTATCGCAACCAAACGTGACCCAA
>NW_016943507.1:2298-7863 GCF_001483705.2 Eufriesea mexicana | reverse complement strand
CCCACAGAGACATGCAGAATGTACTAGAGCACAGTTGGACGCAGGAATCGGCAGCAATGCAGTGAGTAGCACAATGGTCAAAGATATCCAAACCCTACCTGACCCAAACTAACCAAACCAGTGGTAGTACGTCTCAACATGAAGTGCCGAGACCGACATTGCTGGCCTAACCAGAGCATAGCAGGACATACTTGAGCACACTGTCGTGCAGATACCCACTGGATAGCAGAGTATAGCACAAAAGTCAGTGCTACCCTATCCTAATATATCCCATCCTATAATAATCAAACGTAACATAATTCAACCTTACGTGAGACGACCACATATCATGGCCTCCCCATAGACAGTGGCAACATATTATATGAGATCATTGCGCAGAAATCCACGGAATATATGTGTGTAGCACAAAAGTCGAAGCTATCCTAGCCAAACGCAACCTCACGTAACACAGCCAAGCGTAACATAACAAAACCTAACGGGACACGACCACCATTTCTGGCCTCCCGAGAGCCAAGCAGAACATATTAGAGGAGAGTAGGGCGCAGAAATCCGTGGAAGAGCATTGTATTGCAGAAAAGTTAAACTTATCCTGACCAAACCCTAACTAGAATAACCTAACGAAGCGTAAGCTGACACGACCTATCGTGCCGAGACCGTTGTTTCTGGCCTTCAGCGAGCGAAGCAGCATATGTTGGAGCAATGCAGAGCGCAGAGATCGGCCGAACAGCAGCGTGTAGCGCAAAAGTCAGAGCTACACTAGCCAAATCTATCCTTACGTAACCTAAGCGACCGTAACACAGCACAACCTAACGTACCGCGACCGCTACTTCTGGCGTCCACAGAGACATGCAAAACATTGTAGAGCACAGGGAAGCGCAGAGATCCATAGGATAGCTGTATGCGGCACAAAAGTCAAAGCTAGCCCAACCTAACAGGACGAAACCTAGCATAACCAAACGTAACCTAATTAAACTTAACGTGACGCGACCAGTATTTCTGGTGTAACTGGGTCCAAGAAAAACATATTAGAGAAGGGCGGTGTGCAGAAACACATAGAATGGCAGCATATAGCAGAAAAGTGAAGGCTACCCACGCCTCACCCAAAACAGCCTAAACATACCGAACGTAACATAGTTCAACATAATGTGCCGCAGCCATTATTGCTGGAATCCGAAGAGACATGGAGTGAACATTAGAGGAAGGAAGGTCGCAGAAACGCATAGATTAGCGGTGCACAGTGGAAAAGTCGAAGCTATACCAACATAACCCAAACAAACCTAACACAACAAAACCTAATCTAACTGAAGCTGACGAGGCAATATAACTGTTGCTGGCCTCCCCAGAGCAAAGTAGAATGTAGATAGCAAAAATAGGCCGAATAGTTGTGTACAGCACAAAAGCCAAAGCTCTGCATACAAAGCTATCCTGCCGTGACATAACACACCGTGACGTGGCAGAACATAACATGCCGCGACATCTATTGCTGGCGTCCACAGAGGCGTCCTGAATATGATGGAGCACCGAGCAGCGTAGGAATCCCAAGAATAACTTTGCGCAGCACAAAAGACACACCAATCCTAACCCCAACCAACGTAACTTAGCCTAACCGAACGTAACATATTTCATCATGACCTGCCGAGACCACTATTGCTGGCCACTACATAGCCATGCAGAACATACTAGAGCACAGTAGATTGCAGAAACCCACCGAATAGCAGTGCACAGCACAAAACTCAGAGCTATCATAACCAATCCTACCAAACCTAACATAACCGAACGTAACATAACTCAACCTATCGTGCCACGACCGCTATTGCAGACCCGCCGATCGTAGAGCAGGGTATAGTAGAGCAATATAGATTGCAGGAATCCGCCGAATAGCATTTTATGGCACAAAAGTCGAATTCATCCTAACCAAACCAGACCGATCCTAGCCTAACCAATCGTAGAATAACTAAACCTAACGATCCGATACATATATTTCTGGCATCCCGAGAGCCAAACAGAACGCATTGGAGGATAGTAGAGCGCAGAAATCCATGGAATCGCAGTTTACGGCAGAAGGGTCAAGGATGCCCAAGCCAAACCCAAAGTAACATATCCTAACCTGACATAGCAGACTCAACGTAACGTGCCGCTACCACTGTCGCTGCCCTTCACAGTGCCAAGGAGATTGCAGTAGAACACAGTAGAGGGCAGGAATCAACCGAATAACTGTGCACAGCAAAACAGACGGAGTGAACCTGGCAAAACGTAGCCTAACATAACCTAATCAACCTTGACCTGACACAATATAACGTGCCACGGCCGCTATTGCTGGAGTCCCGTTTGTCAAACGGGGTATAGCAGAGCAACGTAGAGCACAGGAACCCACCGAATAGTAGTGTATAGCACTACCTAACCTAACCTAACCTAACCGAACGCAACATAGTTCAACTTTTCGTGCAACGAACACTATTGCTGGCCTCCCTAGCGACAAACAAAACGTATTGTAGCACAGTAGAGCGCAGAAGTCCACCGAATTGCAGTGTATATCACAAGAGCTGAAGATATACTTTCCCAATTCGTCCAATCGTGACAAAACCGGACGTAACATATCCCAAAGTATTGTGCCAAGAGTGCTATTGCTGTCCTAGCCAATGCCAGGCAGAGCACGCTAGATCGCAGCAGTGCGCAGAAATGTACTGAATAGCAGGGTATAGCACAAAAGCCAAAGCTATGCGAACCAATCCTATTCGACCCTAGCCAAGCCATGCGTAACCTGTCTCAACCTTGCGTGCCGAAGCTACCATTGCTGGGTTCCCAGAGGTCAGCAGAATATGAAAGAACACAGTACAGCACGGAAGTGCGTAGCATATCAGCGTTGAACACATACGTCGAAGCTATCCTAACCCAACACAGCCTAACCAAACCGAAAGTAATATAGCACCACCTAACGTGCCGCGCGCAGTATTGCTGTCCTCCGGAGGGCCAGGCGGAGCATAATATAGGAGATTGGAGCGCAGAAATCCGTAGAATCGCAGAGTATAGCACCAAGGACGACGAAACCCGAAGCTAACCAAAGCAAACATAGCCTAAACAAACGTATCCTATTTCTGCATAACGTGCCGATGACACTATTTCCGGCTTCCACAGAGCCAAGCAGAGCATACCATAGCAGAGTAGAGCGTAGGAATCTACCGAACAGCGGTGTATACCACGAAAGTCTCATCCACCCTGTCCTAACATATCAAATCTAAACATTATCTAACGTAACATAACCCGACCCAACAGAAGAAGGCCACTATAGCTGGCCTCCACAGAGGCAAGCCGAATGTACCAGGGAGCAGTTTAGCGCAGAAATACACGGCAATGTAGCGAATAGCACAAAATAACCTAACATAACATAACCAAACGTAACACCTCTCAACATAACGCGCCGCGGCCACTGCTCCGGGCCTCCCCATAGCCTAGCAGAACGTACTGCAGCACAGCAGATCACAGAAATCCGCCGAATAACAGGGTGTAGAACGAAAGTCAAAGCTTTCCTGTCCAAACGTAGCCTAACCTAGCTTATCAAAACGTAACATAGCACAACGTAGCGCGCCACGATCACTATTGCTCGCCTCCCCTGAGTCGAGCAGAGTATAGGAGAGCAATGTTGAGCGGAGAAATCAACCGAATAGCAGTGTGTATCACGAAAGTCGAGGAAACCGTACCCAAATCTGGCATAACCTAGCCCAACCAAACATAGCATAACTCAGCGTATCTTGCGGCGACCGCTATTGATGGCATACGTACAGACAAGCAGACAATATTAGAACACATTACGGCGCAGGGATACACCGAATAGCAGTGTATAGCAAAAAAGCCGTAGCTATCCTAAACTAACCTGGCATAATATAACCTGACCATATGCAGCATAACACAACATGACGTGCCACGGCCACTGCATCTGTCCTCCCCGGAGCAGAGCAGAAAGCAGCAGAGCACAGTAGATCTCAGATACCCACGGAACAGCAGTGTAAAGCACAGATGTCAATGTAGCCT
Source organism: Eufriesea mexicana (assembly GCF_001483705.2). Taxonomy (NCBI): domain Eukaryota; kingdom Metazoa; phylum Arthropoda; class Insecta; order Hymenoptera; family Apidae; genus Eufriesea; species Eufriesea mexicana. The sequence goes on along the minus strand of NW_016943507.1, from coordinate 3,834 downwards.
TTCCTATACTAGCCAAACGTGACAAGTCCAAACGAAACATAACTCAACCTAACATGAGGAGACCACCATTGCTGGTCCCGACAGAGAGAAGCATTATACACTGGAGCACAGCAGAGCGCAGAAATAACTAGCACTACAGTCAAAAGCACAATAGCCGTAGATACCCCATCCTAACCTAATCAAACGTAACATATCCAAACGTAACTTAAATCAAGCTACCGCGCCGCGAGCACTATTGCTTGCCTCCCCAGAGCCAACCAGGACACGTTAGCGGAGGTTAGAACGCAGAAATCCATAGTATCGCAGCGCATATCGGAAAAGTCATAGCTGCCCAAACCAACAAAACATGACGAAACATAATCTATCTCTACATAACTTGCCGAGGCAGCTATTGCTGCCGTTCCCAGAGCCAAGCAGGAAATATAGAGCACGGTAGATCGCAGATATCCACCGAAAAGCAGTGTACAGCACAAAAGTTAAAGCTGACCTGTCTAAACCATGCCGAACCCAACCTACCCGAACGTAGCCTGACACAATATGACGTGCCGAGACCACTGTTGCTGGCCTTCCCCGTGCCAGTCTGAAAATATTGGAGCACTGTAGGGCGCAGGAATCCACTTAATAATAGGGTATAGCACTAAAGCCAAAAGTATCCACACCTAACCTAACCAATCGTAACATAACCAAACGTAACATAATTCAAGCTGAAGTGCTGCGACCACTACTGCACGCCTCCACAGAGCCAAGCTGAACACAATAGTGGTGAGTGGAATGCAGAAATCCGAAGGATCGCAGTGTATATCGGAAAAGACGAAACTACGTAAGCCTATCCCAAACCAACAGAACATAGACAAACATAGCCTATCTCAACCTAACGAGCCGAAACCACTATTGCTGCTCCCCGCCACACCTAGAGCCAAGCAGGACGTACTAATGCACATCAGTGGCACAGGTCCTACGAATAGCAGTGTATAGCACAAAAGTCGTATCTACCTAGACCTAACCCACGCTAACATACCCTGGTCTCCGCAGGGCCAAGCAGAATGCATTGGAACGCAGTCGAGCGCAGAAATTCACCGAACAACGGTGTATAACACGAAAGTCAAAGCTGTCCTTAACTAACAAATCCCAACTTAAACTAACCAAAAATAACCTAACTCGACCTAACGTGCCGAGAACAACATTGCTGGCATTCGCAGGGCTAAGCACAGTATAGTAGAGCACAGAACAGAGCAGGAGTAATGCTAGTGGCATTGTATAGCACGAAAGTCTGAGTTAACCTGGCCGAGCTTAACGTAACCTAACCTAACCAAGAGTAAACTATCAGAACGTAACGTGCCGAGACTCCTATTGCTGGCCTCCACATACCCAAGCAGATATATTAGAACGCAGTGGCGGGCAGAAGTCCGTGGCTGGGGGTGTATAGCACGAATGTCTGAACTTTCCCATCCTATCCTCCCAAACGTAACATAACCGAACGTAGCATAGCTCAAACTCACCTGCCGGGACCATTATTACTGGCCACCACAGGGCCAA
>NW_016943507.1:0-489 GCF_001483705.2 Eufriesea mexicana | reverse complement strand
AGTGTAAAGCACAAATGTCATAGTAGCACATCCTAGCCTAGCCAAAGGCAACATACCCAAAAGTAGCCTAACACAACCTCACATGACGGGACAGACACTGCTGACATCCACAAGGACAGGTAGATTGCACTAGAGCACAGTAGTTCGCAGAAACTCTCAGCATTGCAGTGAAGAGCGCAAAAGTCGAAGATATCCTATCATAACCTGACCTAACCTAACGTATTCAAACGTAACGTAACTCAAAGGTGCTTGCCACGACCACAGTAGCCGGACAACACAGAGCCAAGCAGAGTGAAGTAGAGCACAGTAGATCACAGGAACACGCCGGAAAAGAGCGTATAGCACGAAAGTCGAAGCCGTCCTAGCAAAACATAACCTATCATAACCTGATAAAGCGTAGCCTAACACAACATAACGTGCCACGATTATTGATGCCATCCACAGGGCCAAGTAGATTATCGCAGAGCACAGTCGAGCTTCGAAATCCTC
>NW_016943506.1:0-326 GCF_001483705.2 Eufriesea mexicana | reverse complement strand
CACCGGATACGAGTGCATAGGACGAAGGTCGAAGCTATCCTAACCGAACCTAATGAAACCTAAGTATACCAAACGTCACCTATCTCAATATTACGTGCCAAGACCACTATTCCTGGCCTCCGCAGAGCCAAGCAGTACATATTAGAGCAATGTGGAGCGCAGAAATTCACCGAGTAGCAGTTTATGACGCAAAAGCCAAAGCTATACCCTCCTAACATATCCAGACGTAAAATGTCCATGCATAACGTAACTCAACCAAACGGGCCTCGACCACTATTGCTGACCTCCCCAGGGCAGAGCAGAATATTCTACAGCACAGTCGAAAA
>NW_016943505.1:0-577 GCF_001483705.2 Eufriesea mexicana | reverse complement strand
TGGAGAGTACGGCAGCAGTGTCCGCGGAGCGCCCTGTTGTACTTCGTTACGTTAGGTTGGGCTAAGTGAGGTCAGGTTATGTGAGGATACGTTTGACTTTCTTCCTGTAGACTGCTTTTCGGTGGATTTCCGCGCTCTACTCTACCATATTCTGCTCTACTCTGCGGAGGCGAGGAATAGCGGTCGCGGCACGCTAGTTTTCTTTGGCTACGTTTGGTTTCGTTAGGATAGGTTAAGTTTGGTTAGGATAACTCTGACTTTCGTGCTATTCAGTGCTATTCGTTGTACTTCTGTGACCTTCTGTGCTCAACTACATTCTGCTTGGCTATGCGGAGGCCAGCGCCAGAAGTCTCATCATGTCTGTTTGAGCTAGGCTACGTTTGGATATGTTACATTTGGCTAGGTTGGGATAGGCTGCGGTGACTTTTGTGCTACTCACTACTTTTCGGTGGATTTCTGCGCTCTAATGTGCTCTAGTAAGCTCTGCTTGTCTACGGTGAGGCCTGCAATATTGGCCTCGTCACGTCACGTTTAGGTATACTACTTTTGGATAGGACAGGTAGGGTGAGGTTAGGTC
>NW_016943504.1:388-1090 GCF_001483705.2 Eufriesea mexicana | reverse complement strand
AGCATTGCGACGGCTATAGCACGCCAATTGAATCCTTCCTCCTTATTTATGAAGGAAAAATAGCTCACCACGATATTATTCGACAATGTCAATAAAATTGAATTTTCCAATCACATTCTATATCAATGTAATGGTAATAGCACGCCAATAGGATCTTTCCTCCATATTTATGCAAGAAAGTTAGCTCACCACGTTATTAGTCGAAAATGTCGATAAAATTGAACTTTCCAGTCAGATTCATAGCATAGCGACGGCTATAGCATGCCAAGAGGTTATTTCCACATTACTTACGCAAGGAAGCTAGCACACCACGATATTAGTCGAAAATGCCAACAAAATTGTATTTTCCAGCCGCAAACTGTATCATTGCAATGGCTAAAGCACTCAAAAAGCATCTTTACTCCTTATTTAGGCAAGGAAGTTAGCTCACCACGATAAAAGTCGAAAATGTCAATAGAATTGTATTATCCTTCCAGGTTCTATAGCTTTGTAATGCCTATAGCACGCCAACAGAATATTTCCTCCTTATTTATGTGAGAAAGTTAGCTAACCATAATATTAGCCGGAAATGTCATCAAAATTGAACTTTCCAGCCAGATTCTATATCATTGCGGGGGCTATAGCACGCCAATTGGATCTTTGCTCCTTATTTACGCAATGAAGATAGCTCACCACGATATTAGTCGAAAATGTCAATAAAAT
>NW_016943504.1:0-364 GCF_001483705.2 Eufriesea mexicana | reverse complement strand
ATGCCTATAGCACGGCAATAGAATATTTCCTCCTTATTTATGCATGGAAGTCAACTCACCACGATGTTAGTCGAAAATGTCAATAAATTTGAATTTTCCAGCAAGATTCATTAGTGTTGCAATAGTAACAGCACGCCAATAGTATCTTTCCTCTTTATTTATGCTTTATCTTTCCACCTTCTTTATGCAAAAAAGATAGCTCACCACAATATTAGCCGGAAATGTCAATATAATTGAGTTTTTCAGCCACATTCTAAAGCATTGCAATGGCTACAGCTCGCCAAAAGTATCTTTCCTCCTGTTTTATGCAAGAAAGCTAGCTCACCACGATATTAGTCGAAAATGTCAACAAAATTGAATTTTC
>NW_016943503.1:0-309 GCF_001483705.2 Eufriesea mexicana | reverse complement strand
ACATACATCAATACATACATCCAAACATACACCCATACATACATCCATACATACATCCATACAAGAATACTTACATACATCCATACATAAATCCATATATCCGTACATCCGTCCATCCATACCTCAATCCATGCATACATCCAACCATCCATACGGCCATCCATCCATACATCCATCCTTTCATACACACATCCTTCCATACATGCACCCATCCTTACAACCACCCATCGATACATCTATCGATCAATACACCTTTCCATCCATACAACCAATCATCCATACATCCATGCCTCCGTACATCCATACATT
>NW_016943502.1:599-879 GCF_001483705.2 Eufriesea mexicana | reverse complement strand
CATACATCCATACATCCATACATCCGTATATCCTTACATTCGTACATCCATAAATTCGTACATATATACATACATACATCCATACATCCACACATCCATACATCCATCCGTCCAACCATACGTCCATACATCCGTACATCCGTACATTCGTACGTCCATACGCCCATACATCCATACATCCATACATGCACACATCCATACATTCTTAAATCCATACATCCATACATACATACATCCATACATGCATACATCCATACATACATACATCCATAAATCCATC
>NW_016943502.1:0-540 GCF_001483705.2 Eufriesea mexicana | reverse complement strand
TACATACATCCATACATATATCCATACATACATCCATACTTCCACCCATCCATACATCCATCCACTCATACATCCAACCATCCATACATCCATACAGATATACATCCATACATCCATACATCCGTATATCCATACATTCGTACACCCATACATCCATCCATCGGTCCAGACATCCATTCATCCGTACAAACATACATGCGAACATCCATACGTCCACTCATCCATACATACATACATCCATACATCCATACATTCTTTCATCCATACATTCATACAGACGTACATCTATACATGCATACATCCGTAAATTCGTACATACATACATCCATACATCCATCCATACATACATCCATCAATCCATACACCCATACATATATACATCCATACATACATACATCCATACATCCATTCATCAATACATCCATCAATCCATACATCCATACATCCACACTTGAGTACATACACAATTCCATCCACCCATGCACTCACCCATCCATACGTACATCCATACATACGTCCATACATACATCCATACATCCA
>NW_016943501.1:0-294 GCF_001483705.2 Eufriesea mexicana | reverse complement strand
TGCTATAGTCTTTGCAATGCTAAAGAATCTGGCTGGAAAGTTCAATTTTATTGACTGTTTCGACTAATATCGTGGTGAGCTGCCCTTTTTGCATAAATAAGGAGGGTAGATGTTAATGGCATGCTATAACTATTCCATTTCTATAGTATCTGGATGGAAAATTCAATTTTATTCACATTTTCGAATAATATGGTGGTGAGCTAACTTTCTTGCATAAGTAACGAGGAAAGGTTCTATTGGCGTGCTGTAGTCTTTGCAATGCTAAAGAATCAGCCTGGAAAGTTCAATTTTATT
>NW_016943500.1:0-1269 GCF_001483705.2 Eufriesea mexicana | reverse complement strand
TACACAAATAACTCAAATACATCCATACATTCAATCATACATACATCCATACATGCATAAATCAGTACATGCATGCATCCATACATCCATCCATCCATACATCCATCCGTCCATCCGTCCATGCACCCATACACACATCAACACACAGATCCATACATACACGCATACACTCATACATTCATACATCCATACATACATTCCTACATACATCCATACATACGTCCATACATACATCCATACAAACGTCTATACATCCATCCATACATGCATCCATACATACGCCCTTCCATACGCGCATCTCATACATCCATCCATCCATATATCCACCATACATATATCCATAAATCCATCCATTCGTACTACCATCCTTCGATACATCCGTCCATCCATACATCCATTCATATACACACGCATACGTCCATACGTCCGTTCATATGCCCATCCATAGCTCAATCCATCCATACATACATTCATTCATACACCATACATCCATCGATCCATACTGCCATACATGCATACAACCATACGCCCATATATTCATACATCCAAACATATATTCATCCATATATTCATACATCGGTACATCCGTCCATCCATACCTCAATCCATCCATACATTCATCCATCCATACAACCATTCATCCATACATACATTCATCCACACATTCACCTTTCCACACGCCCATCCATCCATACATCCACCCATCCATAGATCCATCGAACCATACATCAATCCATCCATACATCCTAACATATATATATCCATACATACATACAACCGTAAATCCGTCCTTCCGTACCTCTATCCTTCCATACATCAATCTATCGATACAGCATTCCATACATCCATCCATCCATACAACCATCCTTCAATACATCCATCCAACCATACATTCACCCATACATACATCGATCGATCCATACATACATCCATCCATACATCAACCTAACAATCAATCCATCCATCCAGACTTCATACATACATCAATAAATGCATCCATATGCACACCCATACATTCATCAATACATTCATCCATACATATTTCCATCCACCAATCCATCAATCCATCATTACATGCATACATAAATCAATACATACATCCATCCATACATCCAACCATACATCCATCCATCCATCCACCAATGCATCCACACATCCACCATCCACATATCCATAAATCCATCCATTCGTACATCCATCCATCGCTACATCCATCCATCCATACATCCATCCATCCATGCAGGCATCCATCCACACATACATCCATAC
>NW_016943499.1:0-950 GCF_001483705.2 Eufriesea mexicana | reverse complement strand
TTAGACCTTTGTGCTATACCCTGCTGTTCGGTTGATTTATCCGCTGTATTGTGAAATAATATGATCTGCTTCGCTCTGGCGATGCCAGGAATAGGGGTGTCTACGTGTAAGTTTGAGTTATTCTAAGTTTGGTAAGGATACGTTGGCCTTGGGTAGGCATCGACGTAGGCATCGACACATTTGTCTTTCGTGTTATACGATTTTATTCGATGGATTCCTGCGCTGTACTGTAGTCCACTATACTCTGCTCGCATCTAGGGCTGCCAGTAATAGTGGTCGCGGCACGTTAGTTTGGGATATGTTACGTTCGATAACGTTACGGTTTGTTAGGTTAGGAGAGGATGTCTTCATCTTTTGTGCTGTATACTGCTATTCGGTGGATTTCTGCGCTTGACTCTGACCTAATATTCCCTGCTTTGCTATGGGAATTCCAGAAATAGCGGCCACTGAGTGATATGCTCAGTTACGTTACGTTCGTTTCGGTTAGGTTTGTCTGCATTAAGTTAGGATATCTTTGACGTTCGTGCTATACACAGACATCCTATGGACTTCTACGCTGTATTTTCCTCTTATGTGCCATGCTTGGCGATGGGGAGGCCAGGAGTAGTGGCCTCAACACTTTAGGCTATGATAGGTTGCGTTTCGTTATATTACGTTGGGATAGTTTACGATAGGATAGCTTTGACGTTTGTGATATACACTGCTGTTCGGTACGCCCTGCGTTGCTCTACAATAATCGGATTGAATCTGCGGAGGCCAGAAATAGCGGTGTCGGAACGTCAGGTTGAGATAGATTACGTACGTCTATGTTACGTTTGGTTAGGTTATGGTAGGATAGCTTCGACTTTTACGCTATACGCTGCTGTTCGGTGGATTTCTGGGCTCCGCATTGGTCTAATACGCTCCACTTGGCTCTTGGGAGGCCAGCAATAGTAGTCTCGGCACGTTAT
>NW_016943498.1:0-245 GCF_001483705.2 Eufriesea mexicana | reverse complement strand
TCCTAGGGTAGAGTAGAGTATAGCAAAGCTATGTAGAGCCTAGAAATCCTCCGAATAACAGTGCATACTGCAGAAGTCGCAGTTTCGCAATCCTAACGTTACAAAACGAAACAAATCCAGACGAACGTAGCACAGCCTAACGCGCTTACACCACGATTGCTGACCGTACGAGCGTCGAGCAAGGTGCAGTGGAGCAACTTGGAGGGCAGGAATCCACCGATTAGCAGCGTAAAGTACAAAAGACA
>NW_016943497.1:0-477 GCF_001483705.2 Eufriesea mexicana | reverse complement strand
AAATGTATAGTAATTTTAATGAAATTTATTGTAACCCTCTAAACAGAAATATGGGTTGTTCTTACATCTATTACAAAACGTGATGACCTTTTTAGTCACATTTCTGGCTTTCTTGCGTCCAAATAATGTTGAATTTTTTTCATAACATCCTGAACAATATCTTCTGATTTTATGAACGTCTCCTTCTTTTTTTTCTAATTGGTGAACAGATTTTTTTTCAATATGCCTGGGAATTTCCTCATCTGATTATTGTCTAAGTGCATCCAGCAATTGTCCTCGAAATGATGTGACTGATATATTTTTTCCGGTTACTTCTTCAAACATGAGCAGTGCGTTTATAATAGCAGTATTCAATAAAAGCTCGAAAGCCAACTTTTTATACCATTTTGTAGCCCTTCTCAAGGGACTGCTGTAGGCACTCATCTGGTCCGATAAATCAATTGGTATCTTTGCCTTATTATATTCATCAATGATTTT
>NW_016943496.1:0-204 GCF_001483705.2 Eufriesea mexicana | reverse complement strand
GTCAAAGCGCTCCTGACCAAGCCTGATCAAACCTAAAATAACCAAACGCAACAGAACTCAACCAAACGTGCCGAGAGCGTTGTTCCTGGCATCCACAGAGAAAAGCAGAGTGCGATAGCGCACAGAAGAGCACAGAAGTCCATAGAATAGAAGCGTGTAACACAAAAGTGAAAGATACCCTATCCCAACACAACGTAACCGAAC
>NW_016943495.1:0-938 GCF_001483705.2 Eufriesea mexicana | reverse complement strand
GGTTGGGTTAGGCTAAGTTTGGTAAGGATAGCTTCAACTTCTGTGCTGTACACTGTAATTCGGTGGATTTCTGCGCTCCACTGAGCTCTCGTATGTCTGAGCTCTCGTATGTTTGGCTTGTCTCTGGGGTGTGCAAAATTAGCGGTCCCGGTACGTTTGGTTGTGTCATGCTATGTTTGGCTATGTTCCGTTTGTTTGGATTATACTTGGATTGCTTCGACCTATCTGCTATACACGGTGATTATATGGATTTCTGCGTTTCACTTTCCACTAATGTGTTCCGCTTGGCTCTGGGTAAGCCAGCAATAGTGGTTGCGGCACGGTAGGTTGATTAATTATATGTTTGGTTATGTTACGTTTGGGTACGTCACGAGAGGATATCTTTGACATAAGTGCCGTAGTCTGCTATTAGGTGGATATCTGCTCCCTGCTGTACTTTAATATTTCAGTTTGCCTGGTGGAAGGCCTGCAAGAGCGGTCTCGGCGCGTTATGTCAAATCAGGTCACGTTCGGTCAGGCTGGGTTAGGCTAAGTTTGTTCAGGATAGCACCAACCTTACTGCTGTACACTGCTATTTGGTTGACTTCGGCGCTCCACTGCGCTCTGCTATGTCCTGCTTGTCGCTGTGGAGGCCAGTACGTGTGGACGCGGCATGATAGCGTAAGCTAGGATACGTTTGTTTGTCTTATGATTCTTTAGGTTAGGAGAGGATAGCTAGGACTTTAGTGCCATGGTCTGCTATTTGGTGGATTTCTGCGCCCTAGAGTGCTTTAATGTTTTCAGCTCGGCTCTGGCAAGGACAGCAATAGTGGCCTCGGCACGTAATGATCAGTCAGGTTACGTTCGGTTAGGTTGGGTCAGGCTAAGTTTGGCATGGGTAGTTTTAACTTTTGTGCTGTATGCTGCTGTTCGGTGGATTTCTGCTCTCTACTGTGCTC
>NW_016943494.1:2487-3716 GCF_001483705.2 Eufriesea mexicana | reverse complement strand
ACATTTTCGGCTAATATCGTGGTGAGATGAAATTCTCGCATATATAAGTAGGATAGTTTCTATTGGCGTGATAATGGCATTGCAATACAATAGAATCTTACTGGAAAATTCAATTTTATTGTCATTTCCGGCAAATATCGTGGTGAGAATGGTGAGAAACCTTCCTTGCATAAGTAAGGAGGAAAGATACTTTTGGAGTGCTATTGAGATTGCAATGTCGTAGAATCTGGCTGGAAAGTTCAATTTTATTGACATTTTTGACTAATATCGTGGAAAACTAACTTGCTTGCATAAACAAGGTGGAAAGAATCTATTGGCGTGCTATAGCCATTCCAATACTATAGAGTCTGGCTGGAAATTTCGATTTCATTGACGTTTTCGACCAACATCGGTGTGAGATAACTTTCTTGCATAAACAAGGAGAAAAGATTATATTGCCAAGCTATAACCATTACAATGCTATAGAATCTGGATGGATAGTTCAATTTTATTGACTTTTTCGACTAATATCGTGGTCAGCTAACTTTCTTGCACAAACAAGGAGGAGTGGTTATATTGGCAAGATATAACCATTGCAATGGTATCGAATCTCGCCGGAAAATTCAATTTTATTAACATTTTCGAATAATATTGCGGTGCGCTACCTATCTTGCATAAATAAGGATGAATGATTCTATTGGCTTGCTATAGCCTTCGCAATGCTATAGAATCTGGTTGGAAAACTCAATTTTATTGACATTTTCGGCTAATATCATGGTGAGATGGCATTCTCGCATATATAAGTAGGATAGTCTCTATTGGCGTGATAAAGGCATTGCAATGCAATTGAATCTTCGTTGATAATTTAATTTTATTGACATTTTCGACTAATTTCGTGGTGAGCTAACTTCCTTGCATAGGTAAGAAGGAAAGATCCGTTCGTGGTGCTATAGCCATTGCAATTCTGCGGAATCTGGCTGGAAAATTCAATTTTATTGACATTTCTGACTAATAACGTGGAGGGCTAACTATCTTGCATAAGTAAGGACGAAAGATTCTATTGGCGTACAATAGCCATTGCAATGCACTGGAATCTGGCTGGAAAGTTCAATTTATTTGACATTTTCGACTAATTTCGTGGTGAGCTAGCTTCCTTGCATAGGTAAGGAGGAAAGATGCTATTGGCGTGCTATACGTTTTGCAATGCTATAGAATCTGGCTGGAAAGTTCAATTTTATTGACATTTTCGA
>NW_016943494.1:0-1938 GCF_001483705.2 Eufriesea mexicana | reverse complement strand
CTATTGGCGTGCTCTAGCCGTTGCCATGCTCTGGAATCTCGCTGGAAAATTCAATTTTCCAGACATTTTCGACTAATATCGTGGTGAGCTACCTTTCTTTCATAAACAAGGATGAATTATTCTATTGGCGTGCTATAGCTGCTGAAATGCTGCAGAATCTGGCTGGAGAACTCACTTTTATTGACATCTTCTACTAATATTGTGGTGCGCTGCCTTTCTTGTATAAATAAGGAGGAAAGATTCCATTTGCGTGCTATAGCCGCTCGAATGCTGTAGAACCTGGCTGGAGAATACAATTTTATTGACATCTTCGACTAATATTGTGGTGCGCTGCCTTTCTTGCATAAATAAGCAGGAAAGTTTCTATTGGCGTGCTATAGCTGCTGCAATGCTGCAGAATCTGGCTGGAGAACTCACTTTTAATGACATCTTCTACTAATATTATGGTGCGCTGCCTTTCTTGCATAAATAAGCAGGAAAGTTTCTATTGGCGTGCTATAGCTGCTGCAATGCTGCAGAATCTGGCTGGAGAACTCACTTTTAATGACATCTTCTACTAATATTATGGTGCGCTGCCTTTCTTGCATAAATAAGCAGGAAAGTTTCTATTGGCGTGCTATAGCTGCTGCAATGCTGCAGAATCTGGCTGGAGAACTCACTTTTAATGACATCTTCTACTAATATTATGGTGCGCTGCCTTTCTTGCATAAATAAGCAGGAAAGTTTCTATTGGCGTGCTATAGCTGCTGCAATGCTGCAGAATCTGGCTGGAGAACTCACTTTTAATGACATCTTCTACTAATATTATGGTGCGCTGCCTTTCTTGCATAAATAAGCAGGAAAGTTTCTATTGGCGTGCTATAGCTGCTGCAATGCTGCAGAATCTGGCTGGAGAACTCACTTTTAATGACATCTTCTACTAATATTATGGTGCGCTGCCTTTCTTGCATAAATAAGCAGGAAAGTTTCTATTGGCGTGCTATAGCTGCTGCAATGCTGCAGAATCTGGCTGGAGAACTCACTTTTAATGACATCTTCTACTAATATTATGGTGCGCTGCCTTTCTTGCATAAATAAGCAGGAAAGTTTCTATTGGCGTGCTATAGCTGCTGCAATGCTGCAGAATCTGGCTGGAGAACTCACTTTTAATGACATCTTCTACTAATATTATGGTGCGCTGCCTTTCTTGCATAAATAAGCAGGAAAGTTTCTATTGGCGTGCTATAGCTGCTGCAATGCTGCAGAATCTGGCTGGAGAACTCACTTTTAATGACATCTTCTACTAATATTATGGTGCGCTGCCTTTCTTGCATAAATAAGCAGGAAAGTTTCTATTGGCGTGCTATAGCAGCTCGAATGCTGTAGAATCTGGATGGAGAATGCAATTTTATTGACATCTTCGACTAATATTGTGGTGATTTAACTTTCTTGCATGAATAAGGAGGAAAGATTCTATTGTTAAAGATTCTACTGGCGTGCTGTAGCCATTGCAATGATATAGAATGTGCCTGGCAGGATCTATTCTATTGGCACTTTTGGCTAATGTCGTGGAGAGCTAACTTTCTTGCATAAATAAGGAGGAAAGAATCAATTGGAGTGCTCTTGCCATTGCAATGCTATAGAATCTGGCTGGATAGTTCAATTTTATAGACAGTTTCGACTAATATCGACGTGAGCTAACTTTCTTGCTTAGGTAAGGAGGAAAGATCCGTTCGGAGTGCTATTGTCATTGCAATGGTACAGAATCCGGTTGGAAAGTTCAATTTTATATTGACATTTTCGACTAATATCGACGTGAGCTAACTTTCTTGCATAAGTGAGGAGGAAAGATTCTATTGGCGTGCTATTGCCTTTGCAATGCTATAGAATCTGACTGGAAAGTTCAATTCCAATGACATTTTCGACTAATATCGTTGTGAGCTAACTTTCTTGCATAAA
>NW_016943493.1:0-260 GCF_001483705.2 Eufriesea mexicana | reverse complement strand
TCTATAACTTTCTACAGGTTGGTGAATAGATCGCCTAACGCCTACAATCAAATGGCAGGTACAGCAATCTACTTGCCAGAGAACAGGCCTATTCAAAATGTAAAATTTGTTACAACTTGGTGACTAGGTCGCCTAAGGCCTTCAACCAATGGCAAGAACAGCCATCTACTTGCAGGAGAAAAGGTCTGTTAAAAATCTATAACTTGTTATAGCTTGGTGAATAGATCGCCTAACGCCTTCAATACAATGGCAAGTACATC
>NW_016943492.1:0-4706 GCF_001483705.2 Eufriesea mexicana | reverse complement strand
CGAATCGTCCGTATAGCAGCGTATTGCAAAAAAGCATGGGATATGCTAACATAACCTGTCCTGGCATGTCCTAAGCAAACGCAACCTATCCCAACCTAACGCATTTAGCCCAAAATTGCTGGCCTCCTCATCGCCAAACAGGGCATATGAGAGCTGCGTAGAGCGCAGAGGTCTTGTCTATATAATGGCATTGTATAGCACGAATATCAAACATATCCAGACCAAACCCAGATAAACGTCTCCGAACCAAGCGTAGCCTAACACAACACAACGCGCCGCGGCAACCACTTCAAGCATTCCCAGATCAACGCAGGGAGTATTAGACCGCAGTAGAGCGCAAAAAACTACCGAATAGCAGTGTATAGCGCAAAAGTGAAAGCTATCCGTTCCTAACCCAACAAAGCGTAAAAAAACCGAACGCAGCCTATCTCAACATAATGCGCCGAGACCACTACTACTGGCATCCACAACGCCAATCAGAGCATATAAGAGAAGAGTAGAGCGCAGAAATGCACCGAATAGCAGCGTATACCAGAAAAGCTGAAGCCATCCAAACCCTAAAATGGCCACCATGACATTACGAAACGTAACATATCCCAACCTAACGCACCGAGGTAACTATTGCCGGCAACCCCGATGCCAAGCAGGGAATATTAGTGGAGAATAGAGCTCTATGGTACATAGGGTGGCAATGCATAGCACGAACGTAAAGATATCCCAAACTAGCCCAAATATACATAACCTAACCAAACGAAAGCAATCTGAACCTAACGCGCCGCGGCCACCATTTCTGGAATACCCAGAGCAAAGCAGGAAGCATTGTATCACACTAGAGCGCAGAGCTCCACCGAATAACCGTGCACAGCACAAAAGTCGAAGCTATCAAATCCTAATCTAACCAAACGCAACATAACTCAGACCAACGTGCCGAGACTAAGACTGCTAGCCCCCCAGAGCCAAGCAGAAAGCACTAGAGCACAGAAGTCAATAGGATATCCGTGTATGGCACATATGTCAAAGCTATCCTAACTAAACCCAATCAAACCTAACCTACTCAAACGTAACCTGTCCCAAGGTAACGCACCGTGACTAGTATTGCTGGCCCCCGCAGAAACGAGCAGGGCATAAAAGAGGAGAAGAGAGCCCGAAGATATATGGAATCGCAATACCGTTGGCATCCCCAAAGCCAAGCTGAATACACTAGAGCACAGTGGAGCGCAGAGGTCTAACGTATAGCAGCGTCTACCACAATGGTCAAAGCTATCCAATCCTAACACAAACAATCATAGCCTAGCCGAACGTAGGATAAATATATCTGTCGTGCAACGACCACCATTGCTGGCCTCTCCAGAGACAAGCAGATGTTAGTACGGCACTGCAGATGGCAGATATAGAGCGAGTTGCAGTATATAGCACAGAATTCAAGGCCATCCTAACCAAACTTTACCTAATCTAACCTGGCCAATCGTGACCTATCACAACCAAACGTGCCGCGACCGCCATTGCGGGCCTGCACAAATTCAAGCAGACGCTAGTAGAGCAATGCAATGCACAGGTATCGGCCAAGAAGGAGTGTACAGCACAGAAGAAAAGGCTATCGTAACCAAACATATCCTAACCTAGCCAAGCCGGCCGTAACATAACACAGCCGAGGGTGCCGAGGACACACTTGCTGGCCTCCCCAGAGCCAAGCAGAATATACCAAAGCTCAGAAGAGCGCCGAAATACTCCCAATGCCAGTGTATAACACAGAGCGCAAAGCAATCCTATCCTACCCTTATCAAACGCAACATAAGCAGCCGTAAGGTTATCCAAACCTACGTGCCACGAACGCTACTACTGGCCTCACGACAGCTAAGAAGATTATAGCAGAGCAATGTGGAACGCTGAAATCGTTAGAAGGGCAGTGTACAGCACAAAAGGCAAAGCTGTCTCAGCCTAACTTTACGAAACGTGACAGAACAAAGCGTAAGATAACCCAACCTAACGTGCCGAGAGCATTATTTCTGGCGTCCACGGAGATAAACAGTAAATATTAGAGGGGAGTAGGGCGCAGAACTCCATAGGATCGCTGTTCACAGCAGAAAAGTCAAAAACATTCACACCTAACCCAAACTAACATAACCTACACTATCGTAGGCAAGCACAACGTAACGTGCCGCGACCACTATTGCTGGCCTCCCCAGCGACTAGCAGATTGGAGTAGAGCACAGTGGAGGGCAGGAGTCCACCGCACAACTGTGTATAGCTTTAGAGTCAAAGCTTCACTAACCAAACATAGTCCAACCTGACCTAACCATACGTAACCTAACTCAGCTTAACCACACGTAACTTAATTCAGCCAAACGTGCCACGATCGCTACTGGTGGCCTGCCCACAGACAAGCAGATGCTAGTTGTGCTGTGCAAGGCGCAGATATCTATCGAGTGGCGGTGTATAGCACAAAGACAAAGCCATACCTACAAAACTTAGCCAAACCAGATCTAACCAAACGGAACCTAACACAACAAATGTGCCAGGACCACCATTGGTGGCCACCCGACAGGCAAGCAGAGGCTTGTAGGGCAATGCAGAGCGCAGATATCGACCGAATGGCAGTGTATAGCACAGAAGTCACTGCTACCATAACAAAACCTAACCTAAGCTAGCCAGGCCAAACGTAACATATCTCAAACAAACGCGCCGTGACCACTATTACTGGCCTTCCCAGAGCCAAGCAGAACATATTAGGCCACAGTGGAGCGCAGAAATCGACCGTATAGCAGTGTGTGACACGACAGTCGATGCTACCCCAACCTAACCAGGCCAAACGAAACGGAAACGAACGTAACATAACTCAGTCTGCCGTGCCGAGACCACTATTGCTTTCCTCGCCAGATCCAAGTAGTACATATTAGAGGGGGCGCAGGAATCAATAGAATAGCAGTGCATAGCACAAGATACGAAGGTACCCTCTTCTAGGATTGCCATACGGAGCACAACCGATCGTAGCATAGCTCAACCTAACGTGCCGAGACCACTATGGCTGGCACCGCATAGCAAAGCAGTAAACACTAGAGCACAGCTGTGCGCAGAGGGCCACCAAATAGCAGTGTAGCACAAAAGTCAAAGATATCCGTACCTAACCTGGCCAATCCAACCCCAAACAAACGTAGAATAACTACACCTAAGGATGCGAGACGTCTATCCCTTGCCTCCCGGAGCCCTGCAGATCGTATTATACCACATTAGAGTGCAGAGATCCACTGAATAGCAGCGTGTAATATAAAATTCAGTGCCATCCTAGCCAAACCAAAGCTAACCTAACCTAACAGAACCTAACCAAACTCACCCTATCGGGTTGAGTCATATTACGCTTGGTTGTGTTACGCTCGTTCATGTGAAGCCAGGGTAGCTTTGACTTTTCTGCGGTGCACTGATATTCGGTGGAATTCTGTGCCCTACTGTGGCCTAGTTTTCCCTGCTTTGCTCTGGGAATTCCCAGGGCGGCGCCTAAGGATGGGATAAGTTACGTTTGGTTAGGTTAGGTTTATTTGAGTTAGTTTGTGATACCTTTGACTTTCGTGATATGCAATGACATTCTTTGGACGTCAGTGCTGTTCTCCTCTAAAATGCCCTGGTTGGCGACGAGGCGGCCAGCAACAGTTGTCTCGGCACGTTACATCGAGGTGGGATGCGTTTGGTTAGGTTGCGCTAACTCTGGTAAGGTTTAGATGGCTACGACTTTTCTGCCGGACACTGAGATTCTAGAGATTTCTGCGCCCGACACTCATCTCCTATGCTCTGCTTGGATCTGTGGATTCCAGGCATAGTGTTCTCGGCACGTTAGGCTGAGATGTGTTACGTTTGATCAGGTTTTGGTTAGGGTAGCTTTGACTTTTGAGCTGTACGCCGCCATTTTCATTCGGAATATTTCAGCGTTCTACATTGTTCTGCTATGCTCTGCTTAGCTCTCGTGAGGCCCGCAGTAGTGGTCGTGGCACGTCAGGTTTGTAACGTTACGTCCGCTTATGCTACGTTTGGATAGGCTAGGGTAGGGTAGCTTTGACTTTTCTGCTATGCACTGCTGTCCGGTGGATTTCTGCGATCTACTGTGATCTAGTATTCCCTGCTATGATCTGGGAATGCTTGAAACAGTGGCCGCGGCGCGTTAGGATGTTTCAGGTTACGCTTGGATAGGTTGGGTGTTCAAGGGTTAGGTTGGGATATATTTGACTTTCATGCACCTCTTCGCTCTACTCTCCTCTAATATGCACTGCTTGGCTGTGGGAAGGCAGCAATTGTGGGTTAGGCGCGTTAGGCTGGGATTGGTTACATTCGATTAGGTGAGGTTAGACCAGATTATGTTAAAATATCTCCTACTTTTTTGCTATACACTGCTAACGGGGTGATTTCGGCGTACCGCATTGCTCCGCTATACTCTGCTTAGCTCTCGTGAGGCCAGCAGTGGCTTTCGCAGCACGTGAGGTTGGGTTACGTTACGTCAGCTTATGTCACGATTGGTTAGGTTAGTGGAGGGTTGCTTCGACTCTTGTGCTGTACACTGCATTTCGGTGGACCTCTGCGCCCTACTGTGCCCTAATATTCCCTGCACGTTCGGTTGAGGTACGTTGCGTACGGTTATGTTGCGTACGGTTATGTTGCGTTTGGTTATGTTAGGCGATTATAGCTTTGACTTACGCTCTATGCACTGCTATTCGCTGGAT
>NW_016943491.1:0-665 GCF_001483705.2 Eufriesea mexicana | reverse complement strand
CAGAAATCCACCGAACAACGGTTTGTGCCGCGAAGGGCAATGCTATCCACACTTAACCCGGACAAACATACGTTAACCAAACGTACCCTAGCCTAACCTACCGTGCCGAGACAGCTATTGTTGGCCACGTCAGAGTAGAGCAGAGTATAGTAAAGCTCGGTAGAGCGCCGGAAGCCACTACATAGCAATGTATAGCACAAAAGTCAACGATATCTTAACCTAATCAGGCCTAACCTAAACTAACCAAACGTAATATAACAGACTTATAACAGACCGTTTCATACCTCTTACTAACGTGCCGAGACCACTATTGCTGGCCGCACCAGAGACAAGCAGCACATATAAAGGCACAGTACATAACAGAAATTCACATAATATCGGTGCATAGCACAGAAGCAAATGCAATGCTGACCAAACTAATCCTAACACAACAGAATGAGGCACGTCCGCTATTGCTGGCCTATCCGGAGAAAATCAGAGGCAAGGAGAGCAATGTGGAGTGCAGATATCGACCGAAAAGCAGTGTATACCACAAAAGTCAAAGGCTACCTATTCTAACCTAATCAAACGTAACCTATCAGAGCACAGACTAACTCAACCTAACGTGCCGAGACCACCATTGCTGGCATCCCAATCGCCAGGCAGAGTAGATTACAGCACAGTAT
>NW_016943490.1:0-751 GCF_001483705.2 Eufriesea mexicana | reverse complement strand
AACGTGACACAAGCTGACATTCCACGATGGCCACTGCTGGCCACACGAGAGCTAACCAGCGTAAAGCAGAGAAATGTAGAACGCTGAAATCGTCCGAACGGCAGTGTATAGCGCAAAAGCCAAAGCTATCCTAACCAAGAGCAGACAAACCCAACATAACCAAGCGCAACATAACTCAGCCTAACGAGACGAGAGCACTATTCCGCGCGTCCACAGATTGAGACAAGCAGAGTACGATGACTCACAGAAGAGCGCAGAACTCCATAGAATAGCAGTGTGTATCACAAGGCCAAAGATACCCTAACCTAACGCAGGGTAACCTAACCAAGCCAAACGTAATCTAAATGAACATAACTTGCCGCGAACAACATTGCTGGCCACCCGCGAGCAGGGCAGAGCGTAGCAGAGCAATCTAGAGCGCACGAGTCCTCCGAATAGCTGTGTGCGGCATAAAGGTCAGAGCCATCCTTACCAAACATACCCTAACCTAACCTAACCATACGTAACGAATCCCAACCTAACGTGCCTAGCCCCCTATTTCTGACCCCCACATCGCCAAGCAGTGCATATTAGAAGAGTGTAGGGCGCAGTCGTTCACGTAATTGCAGTGTAGAGCGCGAAAGTCAAAGGTATCCGAACCTAACTCAAACAAACCAAACCGGACCAAACGTGTCATAGACCAACCCAGCGCACCTCTTCCTCTATTTCAAGCATTCCCAGATCAAAGCAGGGAATACTAGATCAGAGTGGA
>NW_016943489.1:0-518 GCF_001483705.2 Eufriesea mexicana | reverse complement strand
TCTCATGCCATACACTGCCATTCTGTGGACCTCTGCGCTCTACTCTCCCTAAATATGCCCTGCTTGACTGTGGTGAGTCCAGCAATACATGGCTAGTCACGTTGGGTTTGGATAGCTTACGCCTTTAGGTAAGGTCAGGGAAGGTTAGGATATCTCCTAATTTTCTGCTTTGCATTCCAATGCGGCGGATTTCTGCGCTCTGCTGTATTCAAGTATATTCTGCTCAGCTCGGGGGAGGTCAGCTGCATTGGTGTGGACAAGTTAAGTAGAGGTATGTTACGTTTGGCTAAGTTAGGACAGGATAAATATGTCTTTTGCGCTTTATACTGCTTCTCGGTAGACTTCTGCGCTCTTCATTCCTCTACTACACTTTGCTCCACTCCAGGGAGGCCTGGAATAGCGGTCGTGACACCATAGGTTATGATTGGTTACGTTTGGACACGTTAGCTTTGGTCACGTTTGGTTAGGTAGGCTTTGAATTTTGTGCTATACACTGCTATACCGTGGATTTCTGCGAT
>NW_016943488.1:0-725 GCF_001483705.2 Eufriesea mexicana | reverse complement strand
CGCAGATGTCCATAGAACCGAAGTGTACTGCAGAAAAGTCATATTCATCCAGGACTAACCGAAGCTAACGTAACATAACCAAACGTAGCGTAAGACTATGTAGCATGCCGCTACCGCTATTGATGTCCAGCAAAGAGCCAGGGAGATCATATTAGGGCACATTATAGCGCAGAAATCCGCCGGAAAGCGGTGTATAGCACAAAAGTCGAAGTAGCATATGCTAAACTACAAAAAGGGGACACACTCAAACGTAGGCCAACTCAACCTAACATTACGAGACCACAATTGCTGGCCTCTACTGAGACAAGCAGATTGTAATAGAGGACGTTAGAGCGCAGAGATCCACCGAATAGCAGTGCACAGCACGAAAATCGAAGATAACCATTCTGAGCTGGACACACCTAACATAAACAAACGTAACATAACACAGCCTAACGTGCCGAGACCGCTACTGCTGGCCCCGCTAGAGCCAAGTAGAAAATGTTTGAACACAGTAGAGCGCAGATATCCGCGGAAAGCAGTGTGTAGTACAGAAGCCTAAACTGTCCTATCCTAACCTCACCAAGAGTAAAATAGCCGAAGGTAGCATAGCTCAAACATACGTGACGAGACCACTACTCCTGGCCACCACAGAGCCAAGCAGAACACACTAGACCACACTGGAACGCAGATGCTCACCGAATAGCTGTGTATAGCACAAAAGTCAAAGGTACCCTATTCTAATA
>NW_016943487.1:0-203 GCF_001483705.2 Eufriesea mexicana | reverse complement strand
TTCAACCAATGGCAAGTACAGCCATCTACTTGCCAGAGAATTGGTCTATTCAAAATCTATAACCTGTTATAGCTTGGTGAATAGATCGCCTAACGCGTTCAATCCAACGGCAAGTACAGCCATCTACTTGACAGAGAATCGGTCTATTCAAAATCTATAACATGTTGTAGCATGGTGAATAGATCGCCTAACGCCTTCAATCC
>NW_016943486.1:452-1173 GCF_001483705.2 Eufriesea mexicana | reverse complement strand
GTAGCGCACTACAATATTATTCGAAAATGAGAATAAAATTGAATTTTCCATCCAGATTCTATAACACTGCAATGGCAATAGCGCGCCAATAGTATCTTTCCACCTGATTTATACAAGAAAGTTAACACAACACGATATTGGTCGAAAATGTCAATAAAATTGAATGTTCCTGCCAGATTCTACAGGATTGCAATGGCTATAGTACGCCAAAAGGATCTTTCCTCCATACTTATGCCAGGAAGCTTGCTCACCACGATATTTGCAGAAAATGACTATAGGATTGAATTTTCCTGAAATATTCTATAGCATTGCACTGCCTATAGCACGCCAACAGAATCGTTCTTCCTTATTTATGGAAGAAAATTAGCTCACCACCGTATAAGTCGTAAATGTCAAGAAAATTGAATTTTCCAGCCAGATTCTGAGGCATTGCAATGCCAATAGCACGCCAATAGAGTCTCTCCGCCTTATTTACGCAAGAAATATAGCTAACCACGATATTAGTCGAAAATGTTAATAAAATCGAATCTGCCAGGCACATTCCATATCATTGCAATGGTTATAGCACGCCAAAGGAATCATTCCTCCTTACTTATGCAAGAAAGGTAGCGCACTACAATATTATTCGAAAATGAGAATAAAATTGAATTTTCCACCCAGATTCTATAGCATTGCAATGGCAACAGCACGCCAATAGGATCTTTCCTCCTGTTTTATGCAA
>NW_016943486.1:0-262 GCF_001483705.2 Eufriesea mexicana | reverse complement strand
ATCATTGCAATGGTTATAGCACGCCAAAAGAATCTTTCCTCCTTATTTATGCAAGAAAGGTAGCGCACTACAATATTTTTCGAAAATGAGATTAAAATTGAATTTTCCATCCAGATTCTATATCATTAGAATGGCAATAGCGCGCCAATAATATCCTTCCTCCTGATTTATACAAGAAAGTTAACTCAACACGATATTTGTCGAAAATGTCAATAAAATTGAATGTTCCTGCCAGATTCTACAGGATTGCAATGGCTATAGT
>NW_016943485.1:0-698 GCF_001483705.2 Eufriesea mexicana | reverse complement strand
TAGGACAGGGTAGCTTATACTTTTGCGCCATTCAATGCTATACGCCGGATTTATGCACACTACCGCGCTCTAATATATTCCGCTTGTCTGTGGCGTGAACAGTAATGGCGGTCGCGGCACGTTTGTTTTAGTTAGGTTACGTTTTGTTAGGTACGGTTCGGATAAGCTTGGATATGATAGCTATGACTTTCATGCTATGTACTGTTGTTCGGTGTACTTCTGCGGTCTATTGTGCTCTGCTGTATACCGTTATGCCCTGGGCAGGCCAGCAATAGCTGTCGCGGTACGTTACGTTTAGTTATGCTACGCTTGATTAGGTTATGTTATGTTACGTTTGGTTAGAATGGCTACAACTTTCGTGATATACACTATTTTCCGGCGGTTTCCATGCGGTTTCCAGTGACCTACTGTGCTCTTCTCCATTCTGCTTGGCCCTGGGTAGTCCGGCAGCAGCTGTCGCGGCACGCTCTGTTGAGTTACGCTACGTTCGGTAAGGTTAGGTTTGTTCAGGTTATGTTAGGATATCTTTGACGTTTGTGCTATTCCCTGCAAGGCGGAGGATATATGCGCACTACTGTGATCTAGTATACTCTACCTGTCTCTGTGGAGGTCAGCAATATCTGTCAAGTAATGTCAGGTTCATTTAGCTTACGTTTGGGTATGCTACGTTCGGACAGGTTAGGAGGGGCTGCTTTTAC
>NW_016943484.1:0-1262 GCF_001483705.2 Eufriesea mexicana | reverse complement strand
TGGCTTAGGCTTTCGTGCTATACACTGTTATTCGGAGGACTTCTGTGTTCTACTGTCCTCTACCACAGCCTGCTTGGCTCTGGGCAGGCCAGCAGTAGTGTTCTCGGCATGTTAGGTCGAGCTTAGGTACGTTTGCTTGTGTCACGTTTGGTTAGGTTAGGTCAGAATAGCTTAGGCTTTGTTGATATACACTGATATTCGGAGTATTTCTGTGATATACTGTGCTTTGATGTGTTCTGCTTGTCTCTATGGCCTCCTGTAAGGGTACTACCGGAACGTCAGTTAGGGTTAGGTTACGATTCGTTTGGATAGGTCAGGAATGCTTGCCCAGAATTTCTTTGACTTTTGTGCTATAAACTGCTATTCATTTTATTCCTGTGCCCTACATTGCTCTACTATACTTCGCTCGACTCTGAGGAGGCGAGCTACAGTGGCCGGGGCACGTTATTTTGAGTTAGGTTACGTTTGGTTAGATTAGGTTATGTTAAGTTAGGTTGGAGTAGCTTTGACCATCGTAATGTGCACTGTTATTCGATGCATGTCTGTGATCTACTGTGCCCTGATATGTTCTACTTGGCACAGGGGAGGCCAGGAGCTGTGGTCCCTGCAAGGCATTTCGAGATATTCCACGTTCGTTTGGGTTAGGTTTGGTCTGGTTATGCTGCGGTATCTCCGGCTTTTCTGCTATTCACTGCAGTGCCGTGGATTTCTGCGCTATACTGTACTCTGGTAAATTCCGAATGCCTCCGTGGAGGCCAGCAGTAGCGGTCCCGGCGTGTTAGGTTGGGCTATGCTACGTGTTTGCTTGTTACGTTTGGCTAGGTTAGGATATGCTACTTGCTCCTTTGTGTTATACACTTCTGTTCCGCGGATTTCTGCGCTTTAATGTGCTCCAATATGCTTTGCTTGGCTGCACTAAGGCCACCAACAGCGGTCGCGGCAAGGTATGTTGAGTAAGACTACGTTTGGTTAGGATAGGTTGTGTCAGATTAGGTTAGGAAATATTTGGCTCTTGTGCTTTGCACTGCTCTTCGGTGGACTTCCGCGATCAACATTGCTCTACTATACTCTGCTCGATTCAGTGGAGGCAAGCAATTATGGTCGTGGCATGTTAAGTTGAGCTATGTTGCGCTTGGTCAAGCTAGGTTTGGTTACATTTGACTTTAGTGCTATACCCTGTTGTTCGGTGGGTTTCTGTAATCTACTGTGCTGTAATACATTCTGCTTGACCCTGGAGAGGCCAGGAGCAGTGGCCGCGGCAC
>NW_016943483.1:0-679 GCF_001483705.2 Eufriesea mexicana | reverse complement strand
CACCGCTGTTTGGTTTAGGTAGGAGGATAGCTACGACTTTTATGCTGTACACCGCTATTCGTTTCATGATGGTGCACTTTAGCTACGACTTTTATGCTGTACACCGCTATTCGTTCCATGATGGTGCACTGCACTGCTCCACCAGCATCTGCATGAATCTGGGGAAGCCAGAAATATCGGCCGTGACGCGTTTGGTTGGGATGCGTTACGCTGGGTTAGGTTAAGTTAGTTTAAGTTTGGCTAGGATGGCTTTGACACTTCTGACATACACTGCTCTTCGGTCGATACCTGCGCTCTGCATTGCTGTACCAGCATCTGGTACTCTTTGGCGAGGCCAGCAATGGTGGTCGTGTCACGTCTGTTTGTGTTACGTTACTCTCGGTTAGGTTACGTTAGGTTACGTTTGGTTATGACGGCTTTCACTTTGTGCTATACACCGCTGTTCGGTGGATTCCTGCGCCCTACATTGCCCTACTATGATGTTCCCGACTATGTGGAGGCCAGTAGAAGTGGTCTCAGCACGTTAGATTTTGCGAGACTACGACAGTATCAGCTATGTTGACCTAACTTACGTTCGGATAGCGTCGACTTACGTGGCGTACACTGTTGCTCGGTGGATTCCTGCGCTCTGCTGTGTTCTATTATGTGCTGCTTGACTCTGGTGATTCCAGCAATAGCG
>NW_016943482.1:0-2040 GCF_001483705.2 Eufriesea mexicana | reverse complement strand
TTCTTGACATTTTTGGCATATATCGTGGTGAGATAACTTTCGTTCATAAATAAGGATGAATGAGGCAATTGGCGTGCTGTAGCCATTTCAGTGATATAGAATCTGTCTGGAAATTCCAATTTTATTGACATTTTCGACTATTATCGTGTTGAGCAAACATTCTTGCATAAATAAGGGGGAAAGATCCTATTGCCGTCCTATTGCCATTGCATTGCTGTAGTATCTGGCTGGAAAATTCAATTTCATTGACATTTTCGACTAATATCCTTGTGTGCTAATTTTCCTGCATGAATAAAGAGGAAAGATTCTAATGGCTTGCTATAGCCATTGCATTGGTATAGAAAGTGTTTGGAAAACTCAAATTTATTGACATTTTCCACTAATATCGTGGTGAGCTAACTTTCGTGCATAAATAAGGAGGAAGGATCTTTCAGGAGTGCTATAGCCATTGCAATGCAGTAGAATCTGCCTGGAAAATTCAATTTTATTGACATTTTTCGACTAATATCGTGGTGAGCTAACTTTCGTGCATAAATAAGGAGGAAGGATCTTTCAGGAGTGCTATAGCCATTGCAATGCAGTAGAATCTGCCTGGAAAATTCAATTTTATTGACATTTTTCGACTAATATCGTGGTGAGCTAACTTTCGTGCATAAATAAGGAGGAAGGATCTTTCAGGAGTGCTATAGCCATTGCAATGCAGTAGAATCTGCCTGGAAAATTCAATTTTATTGACATTTTTCGACTAATATCGTGGTGAGCTAACTTTCGTGCATAAATAAGGAGGAAGGATCTTTCAGGAGTGCTATAGCCATTGCAATGCAGTAGAATCTGCCTGGAAAATTCAATTTTATTGACATTTTTCGACTAATATCGTGGTGAGCTAACTTTCGTGCATAAATAAGGAGGAAGGATCTTTCAGGAGTGCTATAGCCATTGCAATGCAGTAGAATCTGCCTGGAAAATTCAATTTTATTGACATTTTTCGACTAATATCGTGGTGAGCTAACTTTCGTGCATAAATAAGGAGGAAGGATCTTTCAGGAGTGCTATAGCCATTGCAATGCAGTAGAATCTGCCTGGAAAATTCAATTTTATTGACATTTTTCGACTAATATCGTGGTGAGCTAACTTTCGTGCATAAATAAGGAGGAAGGATCTTTCAGGAGTGCTATAGCCATTGCAATGCAGTAGAATCTGCCTGGAAAATTCAATTTTATTGACATTTTTCGACTAATATCGTGGTGAGCTAACTTTCGTGCATAAATAAGGAGGAAGGATCTTTCAGGAGTGCTATAGCCATTGCAATGCAGTAGAATCTGCCTGGAAAATTCAATTTTATTGACATTTTTCGACTAATATCGTGGTGAGCTAACTTTCGTGCATAAATAAGGAGGAAGGATCTTTCAGGAGTGCTATAGCCATTGCAATGCAGTAGAATCTGCCTGGAAAATTCAATTTTATTGACATTTTTCGACTAATATCGTGGTGAGCTAACTTTCGTGCATAAATAAGGAGGAAGGATCTTTCAGGAGTGCTATAGCCATTGCAATGCAGTAGAATCTGCCTGGAAAATTCAATTTTATTGACATTTTTCGACTAATATCGTGGTGAGCTAACTTTCGTGCATAAATAAGGAGGAAGGATCTTTCAGGAGTGCTATAGCCATTGCAATGCAGTAGAATCTGCCTGGAAAATTCAATTTTATTGACATTTTTCGACTAATATCGTGGTGAGCTAACTTTCGTGCATAAATAAGGAGGAAGGATCTTTCAGGAGTGCTATAGCCATTGCAATGCAGTAGAATCTGCCTGGAAAATTCAGTTTTATTCACATTTCCGAATAATATCGTGGTGAGTTAACATTCTCGCATAAGTTAGGAAGAATGATTATATTGGCATCGTATAGGCATTGCAGTGCTACAGAATCTTCCTGAAAATTCAATTTTATTCAGCTTTATTGACTAACATCGTGGTTAGCTAACTTTCTTGCATAAATATCCAGGAAAGTTTCTATTGCTGTGCTATAGCCATTGCATTG
>NW_016943481.1:0-526 GCF_001483705.2 Eufriesea mexicana | reverse complement strand
TTCTTCCGTCCATTCACCCATCCATTCGTCGACCCACACAACCACACATCCATGCCTCCGTACTTCCATATATTCTTTCATACATACCTCCATACATACATACATCCGTACATCCATAACGCAAATACGGCCATACATTCATACATCCATACATACAAACGTCCATACATTAATACATCCATCCATCCATACATCCATCCATCCATACATCCATCCATCCATACATCCATCCATCCATACAAGCACCCAACCATAAACCCATCGATCCATACATCTATAATTCCATACATACATCCATTCTTCCGTCCATTCACCCATCCATTCGTCGACCCACACAACCACACATCCATGCCTCCGTACTTCCATATATTCTTTCATCTATTCATCCATGCATACATACATACGAACATCCAAAACGCAAATACGGCCATATACTCATACATCCAAAAAACCATACATCTATAGATCCATACATCCGTACATATATACATCCATACATTCATACATACCTACATCCGTCCATCCA
>NW_016943480.1:0-234 GCF_001483705.2 Eufriesea mexicana | reverse complement strand
AGTATCTGGATTGAAAATTCAATTTTATTGTCATTTTCGACTAATATCGTGGTGACCTAACTTTCTTCCATATGTAAGGAGGAAAGATTATACTGGCGAGATATAGCCATTGCAGTGCTACTGAATCTGGCTGGAAAATGTAATTTTATTGACATTTTCGACTGTTATCGCCGTGATCTGACGTCCTTGCATAAATAAGGTGGTAAGATTCTATTGTCCAGCTTTAGCCATTGC
>NW_016943479.1:0-542 GCF_001483705.2 Eufriesea mexicana | reverse complement strand
ACGTAACCTAACTCAGCCTAACGTTCCGAGACCACTATTGCTGGCCACCCCAGAACCAAGCAGGCCATATTATAGCACATGAGAGCGCGAAAACCCACCGAATAGCGGTGTATAGCACGAAAGTCAATGATAAACAGACCGAGGTTGACATAACCAAATCAAACAAATGTAACGTAACCCAGACTGACGAGACGAGACCACTGTTGCTGGCCACCCCAGTGCCAAGAAGAATGTATTACAGCACAGCAAATCACGATACCCAACGATATACGGTGTATAGCACGATTTCCAAAGACATACTAACCTAATACACTCTAACCTGACCAAACGATTAAAATGCCTCGAACTAACGTGCCAGGGCCACAATTGCTCGCCTTCCCAGAGTCGAGCAGAGCATATTAGAATAATGTAGAGCGCAAAAATCCAGCGAATAGTAGTGTATAGCTCAAAAGTCGTAGGTATCATATCTCAACCAGACCTAACCTAACATAACCAAACGTAGCATAACTGCTCGTAAAGCCGCGACCACTGCTGCTGGCATC
>NW_016943478.1:0-1415 GCF_001483705.2 Eufriesea mexicana | reverse complement strand
ATGGATGTATGGATGTATGGATCGATGGATAAATGGATGGGTGGACATGTGGGTGTATGGGTGTATGGAAGGTTGGAAGTACGGAAGGATGTATGTATGGATGGATGACTGTATGGCTGTATGGATGTATGCATGGATGTATGTGTGGATGTTTGTATGGATATATGTTTGTATGGATGTATGATGTTTGTATGTATGGATGTATGGATGTAAGTATGTATGGATGAATGCATGTATGCATGTTTGGTTGGATGGCTGGATTGGTGAAGGTATGTATGGATGGATAGATGTATGGATCGATGGATGTATGTATGTACGGCTGTATGTATCGATGGATGAATTGATGGGTGGACGAATGGGTGTATGGGTGTATGGAAGGATGGAAATACGGATGGATGTATGTATCGATGGATGGCTGTATGGCTGTATGGATGTATGCATGGATGTATGTATGGATGCTTGTATGGATGCATGTATGTATGGATGTATGGATGTGTGTATGTATGGATGTATGGATGTATGTATGTATCGATGTATGGATGTAAGTATGTATGGATGTATGTATGTATGGATGTAGGAATGTATGGATGTACGGATATATGGGTGTATAGATGTATGAATTTATGTATGTATGGATAGATGGAAGCATGAATGGATGAATGCATGGATGTATGTAAGGATGTATGTATGGATGTAAGTATGGATGAATGTATGCGTGTAAGAATGGATCTGTGCATTGATGTATGTATTGATGCATGGATGGATGGATGGATTGGTGGTTGGAAGTATGGATGGAAGGATGTATGGATGTAAGAATGGGTGGATGTTTGGATGGATGGATGTATTTTAGTATGGGTGTATGTATGGATGTATGTATGGATGGATGGCTGTATGAATGGGTGGAAGTGTGGATGGATTGAGGTACGAATGGACGAATGTACGGATGTATGGATGTATGGATTTATATATGTATGGATGTATGGATGGATGGATGTATCGAATGGTGGAAGTACTAATGGACTGGTTTATGGATGTATGGACATGTGGATGTATGGATGGATACATGGATGGATGTATGAATGGATAGATTTATGGATCGATGGATGTATGGGTGGGTGGATGTGTGGATGGGCGGATGTATGGGTGGATGGATGTATGGAAAGTTGGATGTACGGATGGATGCATGTATGGATGATTGGTTGTATGGATGGATGAATGTATGTATTGAATGGGGTATAGATGGACGGATGTAAGGACGTATGGATGTATGGATGAATATATGTATGGATGTATGGATGTATGGACGTACGGGTGTATGGATGGATGTATGTATTAGTGAATGTATGGGAGTACACATGGATGTATGTATTGATGTATGTATGGAAGTCTGGATGGATGTATGGATTGTTGGGTTC
>NW_016943477.1:0-262 GCF_001483705.2 Eufriesea mexicana | reverse complement strand
GCATGGCCTGACCTCTCCTGACCTGAGCTGACCTGACCCGACCTGACCTGACCTGACCTGACCAGAGCTGACCTTACCTGGCCTTGCCAGGCCTGATCTGACATGACCTGACCTGACCTGACCTTGCCTGACTTGAACTGACGTCATCTGACCTGACCTCACATGACCTGGGCTGACCTGACCTGACGTCACCTGTCCAGACCTCACCAGACCCGACCTTGCCGTGGCCTGACCTGACCTGATCTGACCTGATATGGCATGA
>NW_016943476.1:0-1822 GCF_001483705.2 Eufriesea mexicana | reverse complement strand
TGGATGGGTGCATGTATGGTTGGATGGATTTATGGATGGGTGGTTGGATGGATTAAAGGATGGCAGCATGGATGTATGAATGTATGGATGCGTGTATGGAATGGCGAATGTAGGGATGTATGTATCGATGGGTGAATGGATTTATGTATGGATGAAAGTACGGATGTATCTTTGGACGTATATATGGATTAGTGTATGGGTGTATGTGTGGATGTATGTATGGATGTATGTATGGTTGGATGACTGTAGGTTGGGTGGATATATGGATGTGTGGTTGCGTTGATGTATGGATGAATGATTGTATGGATGGATGCAACGGTGTTTGTATGGATCTGTGTATTGATGTGTGTACGGATGAATGGATGGATGGATGGATAGGTGTACGGATGTATGGATAGAAGGATGTATGGATCGATGGATGTATGGTTGGTGTGGACGCATGGATGTGCGGAAGTGTGGATGGATGGGTGTATGGAATAATGGAGGTACGGGTGTATGTATGCATGGATGTATGGCTGTTTGGATGGATGTATGTGTGAATGGATTGTGGTATGGCTGGATTGATGTACGGATGTACGGATGTATGGATGTATGGATGTATATATGTATGGATGGATGGATGGATGGATGTATCGATGTATGGAAGTACGAATGCATGCATTTATGGATGTATGGATGTATGGATGGATGGGTCTATGGATGGGTAGATATATGGATCGATGGATGTATTTATGGGTGGTTGTATGGATGGACGGATGTATCGAAGAATGGATGGATGGATGGATGTGTGTATGAATGAATGGCTGTATGGATGGATGGATGTATGGATGGATTGAGGTATGGATGGACGGATGTACGGAAGTATGGATGTATGTAAGGGTGTATGAAAGGGTGTCTGTATGCATGTATGTATGGATGTGTGGATGCGTGTATGGAAGGCAGTATGTATGGATGTATATACGGATGGATGTAAAGATGTTTGTATGGAAGTATGTACGAATGTATCTGTGGATGTATATATGGATGAGTGCATGGTTGTATGTATGGAATTATGTATGGATGTGTGGATGCGTGTATGGAAGGCAGTATGTATGGATGTATATACGAATGTATGTATGTATGGATGGATGTATGAGTGGATGGATGTATGGATGTATATACGAATGTATGTATGTATGGATGGATGTATGAGTGGATGGATGTATGGATGTATATACGAATGTATGTATGTATGGATGGATGTATGAGTGGATGGATGTATGGATGTATATACGAATGTATGTATGTATGGATGGATGTATGAGTGGATGGATGTATGGATGTATATACGAATGTATGTATGTATGGATGGATGTATGAGTGGATGGATGTATGGATGAATGGATGTATGGTTGTATGTATGGAATTATGTATGGATGTATTTATGGTTGGATGGATGTATGGATGCATGGATTAATGGTTGTGTGGATGTATGGATGTATGGACTGATGTATCTTTGGATGTATATATGGATTAGTGTATGGGTGTATGTATGGATGTATGTATGGTTGTATGTATGGATGGATGACTGTATGGGTGGATGGATATGCGGATGTGTGGCTGTGTTGATGTATGGATGGATGGATGTATTGATGGATGGATGAATGGATGGACGGATGTATGAATGTAAGGATGTCTGCATTTATGGATGTACGAGAGTATGGATGGATTTGAGTTTTGTATGTATGGATGTATGTATGTATGCATGTATGTATGTACTAAAGTATGGATGTATGGATGTGTGGGTGGATGAATGGATGGGTGGATGGACGGAAGAAAGGAT
>NW_016943475.1:0-635 GCF_001483705.2 Eufriesea mexicana | reverse complement strand
CTTCACCGCTATTCGGTGGATTTCTGGGCTCTAATGTGCTCAAAAATTCTCTGCTTAGCTATGGTGAGGCCAGCAATATTGGCCTCAACACGTCATGTTTTTTTACACTAGGTTTGTGTAGCTTAGGTAAGGCCATGTTAGGACAAGTTGTGTTTGACTTTTGTGCTATACACAGCAATGCGGAGGATTTCTACGCTCTGTAGTGCTCTATTCTATTCTACTTGGTTCTGGAGATGTCAGCAATAGTGGTCTCGGCACGTTAGGATGTGTTAAGTTACGTTTGGCTATGTCACAATTTGCTGGGTTTGGAGAGGATTGCGTAGCCTTCAGTGCTATAGTCTGCTATTAGGTGGATCTCTGTTACCGACAGTGCTCTAATATCTTCTGGGGGGGGGGGGGCAACAATAGTGTTCTCGAGACGTTACGTTTAGTCAAGTTACGTTCGGTTAGTTTGGGTAAGGCTGGGTTTGGTTAGGACAGGTTCAACTTGCGTGCTGTACACTGCTATTAGGTGGATTTCTGCAATCTACTGAGCTCTAGTGCGTCCTGCTTGGCCCTGTGGAGGGCAGAAATAGCGGTCTGAGAACGCTAGTCTGAGTTAAGCCATGTTCAGTTATGTTAACGTGGTTTGTTAG
>NW_016943474.1:0-980 GCF_001483705.2 Eufriesea mexicana | reverse complement strand
AGACCACTATTAATGGCCATCCCACAGCACATGAGTGTATTATAGCACATGAGGGGACAGAAATCCACCGAATAGTGGTGTATAACACAAAATTCTATGCTATCCTCTCCTGACCTAACCAAATGTAACATAACCAAGGGTACCTAACTCAACCTAACATGACGAGAGCACTATTGCTGGCCTCTCCAGAGTCGTGCAGAGAGTGATAGAGCAATGTAGAGCGCAGAAATTCACCGAATAGCAGTCTATATCATAAAAGCCAAAGAAATCCTAACCGAGCCTGCCTACTCTAAGCAAACGATACGTAACCTTGCTCAACCCTACGTGCCGGGACAACTATTACTGGACTCCCCAGTGCCAAGCAGAGCATATTAGATCACATTATGCGAAGAAGCCCACAGAATAGCAGTGTACAGCGCAAAAGAGAAAGCTATCTTCTCCTAATATACCCAATCTTAACATAACTCAACCTAACGTACCCTGACCGCTATTGCAGGCCTCTCCAGAGTCGAGCAGAACTAACTAGAGGGCATTAGGGCGCAGAGGTACATAGAATCGCAGTGTAGAGCACAAAAGTCATTTCTATCCAGACGAACCCACGCTAGCATAGCCTAACCAAACGTAGCCAACCACAACGTAACCTGCCGCGGTCACTATTGGTGGCATTCCCAGGGCTCAGCATAATATAGTAGAGTAGAGTACAGCGCAGGAACACTCTAAATAACAGTGTATAGCACGAAAGCCTATGTTAATCAGACCAAGCTTAACCTAACCTAATCCAACGGAAGGTATTCTAACTCAACCGATCACGACGATACGACTATGGCTGGCCTCCACAAAGGTCCGAACACGACGATACCACTATGGCTGGCCTCCACAAAGACAAGCAGAATGCACCAGGGCACAGCAATGCGCAAAAATCCACCGCATTGCAGTGAATAGCACAAAAGTCAAAGTAGTCTATCCTACCATGACCTAAC
>NW_016943473.1:0-243 GCF_001483705.2 Eufriesea mexicana | reverse complement strand
GATGTGCGGGTGGATGAACGGATGGGTGGATGAACTGCAGAGTGGGTGAATAGATGGGTGGAAGGAGGGATGCATGGATGGATGGAAGGGCGTATCTATAGATTCATGAACGAATGTACGTATGGATATATCCATGGATGTATGTATGGATGTGTATGGATGTATTTATGTATTTGTGTGTGGATGTATGTGTGGATGTATGGATGGATGTATGTATGGACGTGTGTATGGATGTATGAATGT
>NW_016943472.1:0-220 GCF_001483705.2 Eufriesea mexicana | reverse complement strand
CATTGGATTGAAGGCGTTAGGCGATCTATTCACCGAGCTATAACAGGTTATATATTTTGAATACACTTATTATCTGGCAAGCAGATGGCTGTCTTTGCCATTGGTTGGAGACGTTGGGCGACCTCTTAACCAAGCTACAACAGATTATAGATTTTGCGTAGACCTTTTTTCTGGCAAGTAGATGGCTGTACTTGCCATTGGATTGAAGGCGTTAGGCGAT
>NW_016943471.1:0-210 GCF_001483705.2 Eufriesea mexicana | reverse complement strand
TCATGTCAGTTCATATCAGGTCAGGTCAGGTCAGGTACGGCCAGGCAAGGTCGGGTCTGTTGAGGTAAGTTCAGGCCAGGTCCGGTCAGGTTAGATCAGTCCGTTCAGGTCAGGTCATGTCAGGTCAGGTCAGGTCACGTAAGGTCCGTTCAGGTCAGGTCAGGTCAGGTCTGGTAAGGTCAGGTCAGGTCAGGTCAGGTCAGGTCAGAT
>NW_016943470.1:0-2317 GCF_001483705.2 Eufriesea mexicana | reverse complement strand
TTACCAAACGTAATCCAACACAACCTGACATTACGCGAGCAGTATTGCTGGCCTCCCCAGAGCCAAGCAATGCACGATAGAGCGCAGAAATCCATAGAAACGCAGTGTATAGCAGAACAGTCAAAGCTACCAAAACATAACCCAAACAAACATAACCTAACGAAACATAAAATAACTTAACTTGACTTGCGGCGACCGCTATTCCTGGACAACCCAGGCCCAAGCATTACTTACTCGAGCACAGTAGAACGCAAAAATCCACCAAATAGCAGTGCATGTAACGAAAGCCAACGATATACTGACATATCTTAACCTAACCTAACATAACCAAACGTAACCTGACTCAACCTAACGTGACGAGACCATAATTGCTGTCCTCCTAATAGCCAGGCAGAATATACTAGATCACAGTAGATCGCAGGAACACACGCATTGCAATTTATACCGCAAAAGTCGAAGACACCATGGCGAAACCTTACCTAACGAAACGTAACACAAACTACAGTGCTGCCACCACAATTTCTGTCGTCCCCAGAGACAAGCAGGATTTGCTAGCGCATTAGAGTGCAGAAGTCCGTAGAAAAGCAGTGCTGAGCACAGAAGTCTAAGATATCCTAACCCAACACAACCTAACCTAACCTAACCAAACGTAATATAACTAAACATATCATGCGACATCCAGTATGGCTGGCCTCTACATAGTCAAGTAGAGCATAATAGGGAGAACAGAGTGCAGAGATCCAGCGAATAGCAGCGCACGCCACAAAAGTCGAAGCAATCCAAGCCGAACATATTCAAACGTAACACAGCCAAACGTTACATAACCCGACCTAGCGTGCATGGAACGATATTGCTGGCCTCCACAGAGGCAAGCAGAACATGTTAGAGCACAGTTGAGCGCAGAAATCTACCGAATGTCAGAGTAGAGCACGAAGGCCAAAGACAGCATAGCGAAACCTAACCCAACTTAGCCCAACTAAGCGGAACATAACTCAACCAATCGTGTCACGACCACTATTGCTGCCCTCCCCAGTGTTGAGAGGAGCATAGCAGAGCATCGTAAAGCGCAGTAATCAAGCGAATAGCAGTGTATAGCACAAAAGTCAATGTAGTCGCATCCTAACCTAACGAAACGTGACACAACCAAGCGCAACATAATCCAACCTAACGTGCATAGACCGCTATTGCTGACATACCCATCGCCAAACAGGACATACTGGAAGACAGCAGTGCGCAGAAGTCGATAGGATGGCAGTGTATGGCAGAGAAGTCAAAGCCATCCTAACCTGACCCGAACTAACCTAACCTAACCAAACGTAACGTTACGCAAACTAATCTGCTGAGTACAGTATTGTATTGCTGGCCCTCCGAGAGCGAAGCTGAACATAATAGAGCGCAGTAGGGTGCATATATCGCACTAACAGCAATGTATAGCGCAAAAGTCATAGCTACACTAGCTTAACCTATACAAACATATCAAAACTGACGGTAACCCAGCCCAAAATAACGTGCCTAGACAACTATTTCTGGCCTCCCCAGAGCCAAGCGGATTATACTATAGGAGAGTAGAGCGCAGTAACCCATGGAATCGCAGTGTATGGTATATCGCAGTGTATGGCAGAAAAGTCAAAGCTATCCAAACTTAACGCAAGCATTCGTGGCCTAACCAAACGTAGCCTAGCACAAACTAACGTGCCGAGGCCAATATTAATGGCCACCCCAGGGTCGAGCAGAGTATAGTAGAGCAATGCGGAGCGTAGGAATACAACGAATAGCAGTGTACGGCACGAAGGTCAAAGACATTTTGACCAAACCTAACCTGACGTACCCTAACCGAACGTAACATCACAAAAACAAATGAGCCGCGGTCACTGCTGCTGGCTTCCCCGGAGACAAGCAGAATATTGTAGAGCACAGTAGAACGCAGAGGTCCGTACAATAGCAGGGTTGAGCACGAAAGTCATAGCTATCCAGAACAAACCAAAGTAATCTAACCCCACGAAACGAAATACAACCCAACCTAACCTGCCGCGACCAGTATAGCTGGCCCCAAAGTAGCCTATCCAAGCATAATGGAGGCTAGTATAGCGCAGATATCCATAGAATCACAGTGCATAGCAGAAATGACGAAGCTACCCAAACCTAACCATAGCTAACGTAACACAGCCAAACGTAGCATATCTCAAACAATCGTGGCGAGACCATCATTTCTGTCCTCCCGTGAGCTAAGCGGAACAAACTAGAGTACAGTATAGCGAAGAAATCCACCGCATTTCAGTGTGCAGTGCAAAAGTCAAAGACATTCTATTCTAACCCA
>NW_016943469.1:0-3054 GCF_001483705.2 Eufriesea mexicana | reverse complement strand
TGCACTGCTCTGCGATACTCTGCTCGACTCACGGGATGCCAACAATAGTGGTCGCGGCACGTTAGTTTAAGTTTCATTCGGCATGGCTGGGTTAGGTTAGGTTGTGTTTGGTTACGACTGCTTTTTGCGCTACACACTGCTATTCTATGGACTCCTACGCCTCATTGTGCGCCACCACGGTCTGTTTGTCTCCGTGGACGCCAGGAATAGTTCTCTCGGCAGGTTAGGTTGAGTCATGTTACCTTTGGTTATATTTGGTTTGGTCAGGTTTGGTTAGGATTGATCTGACTTTCGTGGTGTACACCGCTGTTCGGTAGATTTCAGTGTTCTACGTTTCTCTGCTATATTCTGCATAGCTCTCGTGAGGCCAGCATTAGCGGCCGTGACACGTGAAGTTGGGTTACGTTACGTTCGCTTATGTCACATTTATGTTATGTTGATTTCTGCGCTCTACAGTGCGCTGGTATTTCTGCTTGCCCCTTGGGAGGCCTGGGATAGTGGTCTGGGCACGCTGGGTTTAGTTACGTTACGATTGGTTATGTTATGTAACCTTAAGTTTGCTTGCGACGTCTTTGTCTTTTGCGCTGTACACAGCTGCTCGGTTGATGTCAGCGCTATGCGTGACTCCACTAGCGTCCGCTTGTCTCTGTGGGGGGCAGCAGTAGTGGCCTCGGCGCGTTAGGTAGAGCTAAGTTACGTTTTGTTAGGTTGTATTTGTTTGGGTTAGGTATGGATAGCCTTGACTTTTTTAGGGAAGCTACTTTCGATTATGTTACGTATGGCTATGTTGGGATAGGAGATCTTCGACTATTGCGCTATGCACTGCGATTGGATGGACTCCTAAGCTCTACTCTCCTCCAACTTGTTCTACTTGGCCCTGGGGACGGCAGCAATAGTGGCCTCGGCACGTCAGGATGAGTTAGGATACGTTTGGTTACGTTACGTTTGGTAAAGTTATGACATGATAACTTTGACTTTTGCGCTATACACTGCTATAAGGTTAATTTCTGTGCTCTACTTTGTTCTAATATGTTCTGCTTCGCTCTGGGGAGGCGAGCAACGGTGGTACGTTCACGTTAGGCTGGGTTACGTTACGTTTGGTTATGTTACCTTTGACTGGGTAAGGGTATGCTACCATGCCTTTTGTGCTATTCACTACTATTCGGTAGTTTTCTGCGCTCTAATGTGCTCTAATGTACTCTGCATGGCTCTGTGGAGGCCAGTAATATTGTACTCGTCACGTTATGTTTAGATACACAACGTTTGTGTAGGTAAGGAAACGACAGGTTATGGCAAGATATGTTTGACTCTTGTGATATACTTCGCAATGCGGTGGACTTCAGCGCTCTGCTGTGCTGTACTATATTCTGCTTGGCTGCGGGGAGGCGAGCAATGTCGGTATCTGCACGACAAATTGTGCTATGCCACGTTTGGTCATGTTAGGTTTGGAGAGGTTAGGATATTATAGTTCAGACATGTATGCTATACACTGCCATCCACCGATTCCTGCGCTATACTGCGCTCTAAAACATTCTGCATGGCCCTGTGGAGTCTAGTAATAGTTGCCGCGGCTCGCTACGTTGCGTTAGGCTTCGTTTGGATATGTTATAATTGCTTGATTTAGGTTTGGGTGGCTTCGAATATTCTGCTGTACACTGCGATTCTGTGGATTTCTGCGCTCTACTCTCCTCTAATACGTTCTGCTTGGCTCTAAGGAGGGCAGCAATACGGGTCTCCAAAATTTAGGAATAGTTATGTTACGTTTGGTTGCGTTACGTTTTTCTGGGATAGGAAAGGGTAGCTTTGACACTGCTATACACTGCTAGTCAGTGGATTTCTGCGCTGCACTGTGCTCTAATACGCTCTGCTTGGCGATGGGGATGCCAGCAATGACGCTCTCAGCACGTTAGGTTGGGGTTAGGTTACGTTTGCGTGACTTAGGTTAGGTCAGGCTAGGTTAGACTATCCTTACATTCCGGCTTTACACTGCAACGCCGCGGATTTATGTAATCTACTGTGCTCTAGTATATTCTGCTTGGCCCTGGGGAGGTCAGCAATATAGGTGTAGGGCGGTTATGTGGTGTTAAATAACATTTGGTTATGTTACGTTTTGTTAAATCAGGACAGAGAACTTTGGATTTTGTGCTGTACACTGCTATTCGGTGGACTTCTACATTGCTCTACTATATTCTGCTTGACTGTGGGGAGGACAGCAGTAGTGGTCTCGCAACATTAGGTTGGGTTATGCTGCGGTTGGTTGGGGCACATTTGCTTGTATTACGTTTGGATAGCTTCGTCTTTTCCGCTATACACTGCAATCAATGGACTTCTGCGCTGTACGCTATTCGAATATGTTCTGCTTGACTCTGGGGATGCCAGCAATAGTGGTCGCGTTACGTTAGGTTGTGTTATGTTACCTTTGGCTACGTTACGATTGGTTAGGTAAGGAGGGACTAGCCATGCCTTTGGCGCCATACACTGTTTTTCGGCGATTTCGTGCACTTTACTGTGCTCTAGTATGTTCTGCCTGGCTCTTGGGGGTCCTGCAACAGTGGTATCGGCACGTTACGATGGGTTAGGCTACGTTCGGTTAGGTAAGGTCACGTCAGGTTAGGTTGGTGTATCTACGATTTTTGTGCTTTACACTGCATTGCGGCGTATTTCTGCTCTATAATGGCCTCTGCCATATTCTGGTTGGCACTGTGGAAGTCAGCAATAGTGTCCTAGGTACGATAGGTCGTGTTAGGTTACTTTTGGGTTATGATACGTTTGGTTAGGTTAGGCTGGGGTAGCTATGGCATTTGTGCCTACTCGGTGGAATCCTACTCTCCACTGTGATCTGATATGTTCAGCTTGGCTCTGGGAAAGATAGCTGCAGCGGTTTCGGGACTACATGCTGGGCTATGCTACGTTCTGTTAGGCTAGCTTAGGCTAGGATATCTTTGATTTGTGTGCTTTACGCTGCTACGCGGCGGACTTCTGCGCTCTACCATGCCCTAGTGTATTCTGCTTGCCTCTGTGGATGTCGGCAATTGTGTTGTAGAACGGTTTGGT
>NW_016943468.1:0-297 GCF_001483705.2 Eufriesea mexicana | reverse complement strand
TCAGGTCAGGTTAGGCCATTCAAGGTCGGGTCAGGTGAATTCAGGTGTGGTGAAGTCAGGTCGCCTCAGGGCAGGTCAGGTCAGGTCGGGACTGGACAGGTCACATCAGGTCAGTTCAGGTCAGGACAGGTCAGGTCAGGTAAGGTCAGTCAGTCCATGTCAGGTCAGTGCAGGTCAGGCCAGGCCATGCAATGTCAGGCCAGGTCATGTCAAGTCTGGTCGGTGCAGGTCAGGTCAGGTCAGGTAAGGTCAGGACAGGTCAGCTCAGTCAGTTCATATTAAGTCAGTGCAGGTCAG
>NW_016943467.1:0-391 GCF_001483705.2 Eufriesea mexicana | reverse complement strand
CCCGCTGACGCCCAGGCGAAGGACCCGGTCGCGGCCCCGGTCGTAGCCGGGAAGGACGCAGAGACCAGCTGGTCTCTCGTCATCGGTTGGCGCGAGAAGCGAGCGCAGCGGCAGGTGGCCGCTGCCTCGCAACTGCCCGTGAGAGTGCCCACGAGAGCACCGAAGGGAGCCGTCGGTAAGACGGGGCGCCGCTCCGCGAGGATGAGCTCCGCCCGCGCGCCTCCCGCGAACGCCGTGAAGACAGGAACGATGCACGGTCACGATAAGAAGAAGAGCGACGGTAAGCCGGGCCCCATTCTTAAGCGGCCGCCGTCGCGGTTTGGGTACCTGTGGGGTCGAGTCTCTCTTGCGCGGAGGCCATCTCCGCTGCAAGGGGAAAGATAAATCTCGC
>NW_016943466.1:0-512 GCF_001483705.2 Eufriesea mexicana | reverse complement strand
CAATGGCAAGTACAGCCATCTACTTGCCAGAGAATTGGCCTATTCAAGATCTAGAATATGTTACAGCTTGGTAAATAGAACGCCTAACGCCCTCATGGCAAGTACAGTCATCTTCTTGCCAAAGAACAGGGCTATTCAAAATCTGCAATCTGTTATAGCTTGGTGAATAGTTCGCCTAACGCCTTCAATCGAATGGAAAGTAAATCCATCTACATGCCAGAGAAAATGTCTATTCAAAATATATAGTCTGCTATAGCTTGGTGAACAGGTCACCCAACGCCTTCAATGCAATGGCAAGTACAGACTTCTACTTGCCAGAAAATAGGTCTACTCAAAATTTATAACCTGTTATTGCTTGGTGAATAGATCGCCTAACGCTTCAATCCAATGGCAAGTACAGCCATCTACCTGCTAGAGAATAGGCCTCTTCAAGATCTATGACCTGTTACAGCATGGTGAATAGATCGCCTAACGTCTTCAATCCAATGGCAAGTAAAGCCATCTACTCGCCA
>NW_016943465.1:0-1257 GCF_001483705.2 Eufriesea mexicana | reverse complement strand
CAAAGCAGAACATACTAGGGCACAGTAGAGCGTAGAAGTACAAAGAATAGCAGTGTATAGCACTAAAGCCACAGGCATCAGAACCGAACATAACCCAGCAAAGCCTACCCAAATGCAACCTAACTTAAACTATCGTGTCACGACCACTATTGCTAGCCGAGCCAGGGTCGGCCACAGTATAGCAGAGCAATGTAGAGCGTAGAAGTCCACAAAATAGCTGTGTATACCACGAAAGTCAAAGCTATGCAGACCTAACCCAAACCAACATAACGTAACCGAACGTAGTTTTACTAAACGTAACGTGCCGAGATCGCTATGCCTGGCCTCCGCAGATCCAAGCAGAATATACTAGAATGCAGTAAAGCGTAGAAATAGACCGTATTGCAGTGAATAGAACAGAAGACGCAGATATCCAGAGCAAACCTATCCCAACCTAACCTTACCAAACGTAACACACCTAACTTAACGTGCCGTGACCGCTACCTCTGGTGTCCCCAGAGACAAGAGGAATACGATAGAGCGCCGTACAGTACATATGTCCATAGAATACCTGTGTTGAGCACAAAAGTCAAAGCTATACTAACCTGACCCAGCTTAACCTAACCTAACCAAACGTAATTTGACTCAACCTAACGTGCCGCGACCGTTATCCCCGGCCACCTCAGGGTCATCCTGCGCATACTAGAGGAGAGGAAATCATAGAATCGCAGTGTATAGCAGAAAAGTCGAATCCACACGAACTGTATGCTAACGTAACATAGCCAAGCGTATCCTATCTCAAATAAATGCGCTGAGCCCACTACTACTGGCTTCCCTAGAGCCAAGCAGGACACACCAGAGCACAGTAGAGAGCAGAAGTCCGCATCATTCCAGTGTACAGCAGAGGACACGGAGGCATCATAGCCTAACCCCGACAAACCTATCCAAGCCAAACGTAATCTAATTGAACCAGACTCGCCGCGGTCACTGTTCCTGGCCTCTCCAGAGCCGAGCAGAGTATGTTATAGTACAATGGAGTGCGGAAAACCACCGAGTAACGGTGTATAGCACAAAAGACAAAGTGGTCTATTCGAACCTAGGCAAGCGTAACATAGCCGAACGTAACCTATATCAACCTAACGTGCCGATATCACCATTGCAGGCCACTCCGGTGCCAAGCAGAACATATTAGAGCGCACTAGAGCGCAGAAATCCACGGAGTAGCAGTGAATATCACAAAAGTTGAAGTAGCCTACCCTATCCTTGGCAAAGCTAATA
>NW_016943464.1:0-662 GCF_001483705.2 Eufriesea mexicana | reverse complement strand
GACATATTCGACTAATATCTTGGTGAGCTAACTTGCTTGCATAAATAAGGGGGAAAGATACTGCTGACGTGCTATAGCCACGGCTTGGCAATGCTATAGAATCTGCCTCGTAAATTCAATTTACTGACATTTTCGACTAATATCGTGGTGAGGTAAGTTTCTTGCATTAATAAGGAGGAAGGATTCTATTTTCCAGCTGTAGCCATTGCAATTCTATAGTATCATGATGGAAAATTCAATTTTATTGACACTTTCAACTAATATCGTGTTGAGCCGACATCCTTGCATAAATAAGGAGGAAAGATTCTAATGGCACGCTATAGCCATTGCAGTGTTGTGGAATCTGGATTGAAAATTCAATTTTATTGATATTTTCTACTAATATCGTGGTGAGTTTCCTTTCTTGCATAAATAAGCAGGACGGATTCTCTTTGCGCGCCATAGCCGTCGCAATGCTGTAGAAACTGTCTCGAAAATTCTACTTCATTGACATTTTCGACTAATATCGGTGTGTGCTAACTCTCTTGCATAAATAAGGAAGATAGATCCTATTGGCGTGCTTTAGCAATTGCAATGCTATAGAATCTGGGTGGAAAATACAATTTTATTGACATTTTCGACTAATACTGTGGTGAGCTAACTTTCTTGCATAAATAAAGAGG
>NW_016943463.1:0-561 GCF_001483705.2 Eufriesea mexicana | reverse complement strand
CATGCTATAGCTATTGCAATGCTATAGAATCTGACTGGAAAATTCAATTTAATGACATTATCGTCTAATATCGTTCAGAGCTAATTTGGTTGCATAAATAAGGAGAAAACATTCTATTGGAATGCTATAACCATTGCAATGCTACAGAATCTGACTGGAACCTTCAATTATATTGACATTTTCGACTAATATCGTAAGTGAGCTAATTTTGTTGCATAAATAAGGAGAAAATGTTCTATTGGCATTCTGTAGCCACTGCAATGCTTTAGAATCTGACTGGAAAATTCAATTTTATTGACATTTTCGAGTAATAGCGTGGTGTGCTAATTTTGTTGCATAAAAAAGGAGAAAAGACTCCATTGGCATTTTTATTGGCATGCTATAGCCATTTCAATGCTATAGAATCTGACTGGAAAATTCAATTTCATTGACATTTTCGACTAATATCGTGGTGAGCTAATTTTGTTGCATAAATAACGGGAAAAGATACTATTGGCATGCTATAGCCATTGCAATGCTCGAGAATCTGACTGGAAAGTTCAATTTTATTGACATTTTCGA
>NW_016943462.1:0-377 GCF_001483705.2 Eufriesea mexicana | reverse complement strand
TAAGGTTAGGATAGGGTAGCTTTGACTCTTGTGCTATACGCT
This sequence comes from Eufriesea mexicana, assembly GCF_001483705.2. NCBI lineage: Eukaryota > Metazoa > Arthropoda > Insecta > Hymenoptera > Apidae > Eufriesea > Eufriesea mexicana. The sequence continues at coordinate 335 of NW_016943462.1, read as the reverse complement.
GTTTATCTGTGGACATCTGCGAAGACAACGATACGCTAGCTCAACATAACGTGCCGCGACCGCCATTGCTGTTCTCTCCAAGTTCGTGCAGTGTATGGTAGAGAGATGAAGAGCTCAGAAATCCACCGAACAGCAGCGTTCAGTGCAATAGTCAGAGTTATCCTGACCTAACACGGCGTAATCAAACCAAACGCAACGCAACTCAGACTAACGTACCGATACCACCATTACTGGGCTCCCCTGGGACGAGCAGAGTATAGTAGAGCTATGTTGATCGTACAAATCCACCGAATTGCAGTGTATGGCTCGCGTGTCCACTCTACCATATCGTAACC
>NW_016943461.1:0-724 GCF_001483705.2 Eufriesea mexicana | reverse complement strand
AAGTTAGCTGTACTTCGGTTACGTTCGTTTATGCTTCGTTAGGTTAGGTTAGGTTAGGTTATTCTACTTTCGGCTATGGTAGTTTCGATTTTCGTCCTACACGCTGTTACTCGGTGGCTTTCTGCGCTCTGCTGTGTTGTACCATATTCTGATTGTCCCTGGCGAGGCAAGCAGTAGTATTTGCGGCACGTTATGTTGAGTTAGGGAACGTTAGGTTGAGCTACATTTGGTGGGCCACGTTCGGAGAGTTTCGTCTTTACTGTTATACACTGCGGTTCTTTCGCCGATCTCCTCTCCTCTAATCTCTTCTGCTTGGTCCTCTGTAAGGCAGCAATGGCGTCTCGTCACGGTAGCTTGAGTTGGGTTTCGTTTGGTCACGTTACGTTTGGCTAGGTTAGGGTAGGATTGCTTTGACTTTTACGCCATGCAGAGCTATTGGTTTGAGCCTTGCGCTCCGCTGTGATTTAATATTTTCTGCTTGGCTCCGAGGATGCCAGTAATAGTGGTCTCGGAACGATAGGCTTAGTTAGGTTCCGTTCAGTTTGATTAGGTTATGCTAAGAATAGAAAGGGTAGCTTTGACTCACGTGTTTTACACTGCTATTCGGTGAATTTCTGCGCTCCGCTTTTCTCTAATGTACTATGCTTGACCCTGGGGAGGACAGAAATAGTGGTCTCGGCACGTGATGTTGAGCTATACTACGTTTGGTAATGCGACGTATGGC
>NW_016943460.1:0-577 GCF_001483705.2 Eufriesea mexicana | reverse complement strand
CGTGCTATAGGCATTGCAATGCTACAGAATCTTGGTGGAAAATTCAATTTTACGGACATTTTCTACTAATATTATAGTGAGCTGCCTTCCTTGCATGAATGGGGCAGAGTGATTCAATTGGCGTGCTATATCCGTCGCAATGCTATAGAATGTGGCAGGAAAGTTCAATTTTCTGACATTTTCGACTAATGTGGTGTCGAGTTATCTTTCTTGCATAAACAAGGGGGGAAAGATCCTATTTTCGAGCTGTCGCTATAGAAACTGGATGGAAAATTTAATTTTATTGACATTTTCGACCAATATCGGGGAAAGCTTCCTTTCTTGCCTATACGTGGAGAAAAGATCCTGCTGGCGTGCTATACGCATTAGAATGCTATGGAATCTTGTTGGAAAATTGAATTTTACTGACATTCTCGACTAATATCGTGGTGAACCAATTTTCTTGCATAAATAAGGAGGAAAGTTTCTGTTGGCGTGCTCTAGGCACTGCAATGCTATAGAATCTTCCTGGAAGAATCAATTTTAATGACATTTTCGACTAATATCGTGGTGAACAAACTTTCTTGCATAAATATGG
>NW_016943459.1:0-644 GCF_001483705.2 Eufriesea mexicana | reverse complement strand
AATTTCCCAACCACATTCTATATCATTGCAATGGCTATAGCACGCGAAAACAATCTAAACTCCCTATTTATGCAAGATAGACAGCTAACCACGATATTAGTCGAAACTGTCAATAAAATAGATCTTTCCAGCCAGATTCCTGTGCATTGCAATGGCTATAGAACGCCAATAGAATCTTTCGTCCTTATTTATGCAAGACAGTTAGCTCTCCACGATATTAGTCAGATATGTCAATAAAATTGAGTTCTCCAGCCAGATTCCACTGCATTGCAATGGCTATAGCACTCAAGAAGTATCTTTCCCCCTTAATTAGGGAAGGAAGTTAGCTCACCGCGATAATAGCCGAAACTGTCAATAATATTAAATTTTCCAGCAAGATTCCATAGCATTGCAATGCCTATAGCACGCCAATAGAATCTTTCCACCTTGTTTATGCAGGAAAGTTAGCTTACCACGATATCAGTCAAAAATGTCAATAAAATTGAATTTTCCAGCCTGATTCTACGACATTGCAATCTCAATAGTACTCCAAAAGGATCTTTCCTCCTTACTTATGCAAGGAAGCTATCTCTCCACGATACTAGTCGAAAATGACAATAAAATTGAATTTTCCAGGACGATTCCATAGCATTGCAATGTCTACA
>NW_016943458.1:0-5544 GCF_001483705.2 Eufriesea mexicana | reverse complement strand
CCTAACATATGGGAACGCAACATAACTCAACCATACTTGCCGGGAGCACCATTGCTGGCGTCCAAAGAGACAAGCAATGAGAGATAGCTCAATAGATGTCCATAGAATAGCAGTGTGTATCACAAAGGTCGAAGTTATCCTAACCTAGCACATCGTAGCCTAACGTAGCCTAACGTAATCTAACCCATATAACGTGCCGCGACCACTATTGCTGGACACACAGAGCCAAGCAGTACATATTAGGAAAATGTAGAGCGCAGAAATCCACCCACTATAGGAACGTAGCACAAAAGACAAGGCTATCCTATCCTAATCTAACCAAACATTTCATAACGGTACGTAATCAATCTCAAACTAACGCACCGAGGCCACTATATTACTTGCCTCCCAGATTCAACCAGAGCACACTAGAACACAGTAAACCGCAGAAAGCCGCCGAAAAACAGTGTATACCACGTAAGTCAAAGGTATCCAGACCCAACACAAACTAACAAAGCCAAACCAAATGTAGCTGAACTCAACCTAACGTGCCGATACAACCATTACTGGCCTGCCCATACACTAGCACAGTATAGTAGAGCAGCGGAGAGCACAGGAATCCACCAGATTTCAGTGCATATCGCCAAAGTCAATGCTATCCTCTCCTAACCAATCCAAACGGAACGTAACTGACGTAGTTAACTTAACATATCGTGGCAGGGCCACTGTTGCTGGCCTCCTCAGAGACGAGCAGATTAGAGTGGAGCACAGAAGAGTGCTGAAATCCACCGAATAGCAGTGTATACCACGAAATTCAAAGCTATTCACACTTAACCCAATCTTGCGTACCACAACCAAACGTAGCCTATTTCTACCTAACATACCGAGACAATCACTGCTGGCCTCTCCAGCGCCGAGCAAAGCATATTAGAGCATAGTGGAACCCAGAAATCCACCGAATAGCAGTGTACAGCACAAAAATCAAAGCCGTCCTATCCTAACAAAACCAAACCTAACATAACCATACGCAGCACGTGTCAGCCTAGCTTGACGAGACCTCAACTTCTGGCATCCGCAGGACCAAACAGAGAACATCAGAGCTCAGTAGAGCGCCGAAATCCACCGAACAGCAGTTTCAATCGCGAAAGTCAAAGTTGGACAAACCAAACGTAACCTAACCTAGCCAAGCCAAGCATAACCTATCACAACCTAGCGTACCGAAACCGCAATTGTAGTCCTCCCGAGAGTCGAGCTGAGTATAGTAGAGCAACGTAGATCGCAGATATCAACCAAATAGCAGCGTATATCACAAAAGTCTAAGCTAACATATGCTAACCTAACGAAACGTAACATAAACAAACGCTACCTAGCTGAGACAAACTTGCAGAGACCAATTCTGCTGCCTCCGCATAGCCAAGCAGAATATACTAGAGCACAGTAGAGCGTAGAAATCCGCCGAATAGCAGTGCATAGCACAAAAATCAAAGCTATACTCTCTGAATGAAAGCAAACGTAAGGCAAGCAGACGTAACGTATTCCAACGTTTCGTGTCACGACCGCTATTGCTGGCTCCACGAGAGCTAGGCAGAGTATAGGAGAGCAATGTAGAACGCTGGAACCGTCCGAATAGCAGTGTATAGCACAAAAGCTGTCTTAACAGAGCTTAGCCAAAGTTGACATAGCCAAACGTGACATAACTCAACCTAGCGTGCCGGGAGCACGATTCCTGGCGTTCGCAGGGAAAAGCAGAGTGTGATAGCGCACAGAATGTCGCAGAAGTCCGTAGAATAGCAGTGCTTAGCACAAAAATGGAAGGTACCCTAACCTAACCTCTCCTAACCTAACCTACCCATACATAGTGTGACTGAACGTAACGCGACGATAACGATATTGCTGGGGACATAGAGGCAAGCAGAACGTATTGGAGCACAGTAGAAAGCAGAAATGCACCGCATTGCAATGTATAGCACGAAAGTAAGGGCTGTCGTATCCTAATCTATCCAAACGTAGCATAACCCAAAGTAACATAACTCATACTATAGAGCCGAGACCACAATTGCTGGCCTCCACACAGACAAACAGAATGTACTAGACCAGAGTAGTGAACAGAAATCCACCATATTGCAGTGAATAGAACAAAATTCGACGATACCCTCACCTAATATGGCCTAACCGAACCAACCGGAACGTAGCATATCTCAACATGACGCGCCGTGACCAATGCTCCTGGCCGCCCCAGAGCAAGGCAGAATATGGTAGAGCAGAGTAGATCACAGGAATCCACCGAAGAACAGTGTATTGCACGAAAGTCAAAGCTAACATGACCAAATATTGCACAACATGACCTAACCGATCGTAACATAACTAAGGCCAAAGTTCCGCTACCATTATTGCTTGCAACCACAGAGTCGAGCAGGGTATAGTAGAGCAATGTAGAGCACAGAGATCCATCGAATAGCAGTGTATCGCACATAAGACGATGATAACCTAACCTAACCTTACACAGCGGAACGTACCATAACCCAACGCAGCGAGCCGCGTCCACTTCTGCTGACATCCAAGGAGCCAAGCATAATGCAGCAGAGCACTGTAGCTCACAGAAATCCACTTGAAAACAGTTTATGGCACGAAAGTCAAAACTATCCCGACCAAACTTAACCTAACCTATCCTAAGCTAACGTAACCTGACTTGACATGACGTGCCACGATCACCATTGCTCGCCACCCAGGGGCGTGCTGAGTATAGTAGAGCAATGCAGATTGCGGCAATCCTCCAAATAGCAGTGTACAGCACATAGCTCGAAGAAATCCAGACCGAACCTTCCTAACCTGACCTAACGAAACGTAACATAGCTCAGCCTAACCTGCCGAGACCACTATTACTGGCCTCTCCAGAGCCAAGCATAGCATATTAGAGCACATTGGAGGGCAGAAGTCCGCGGAATATCAGTTTTCAGTACGAAAGTCAAAGTAGCCTGTCCTAACCTAGCCAATCGTGACGTACACGAACGTAGTCTATCTCAACCTACCATGACGAGACAAACATTGCTGGCATCCACAGAGCCAAGCGGAAAATATGAGAAAACTGTAGAGCGCAGAAATCCGCGGATAGCAGTGTATAGCACAAAAGTCTGAACTATACAATCTTGACATCACCAAACGTAACGTAACCGAACGTAGCATAGCTCAACCTAACGTGTCGAGACTAATTTCGCTGGCCTACCCAGAGACAACCAGAATATACTAGAGCGCAGCAGAGCGCAGAAGTCCACCGCATTGCAGTGTATAGCACAAAAGTCGAACATACCCTGACCTAACTTGTCCTGACCTAACATACTTAAACGTAGTGTAACAAAATATTGCGTGCCGCGACCGCTGCTTATGGACTTCGTGGAGCCAAGCAGAACGCATTAGAGCAAAGTAGAGCGCAGGCATCCACCGAAAAGCAGTGTACAGCGCAAAAGTTAAAGTTATCCTGCTCGAACATTGACCATCCCAACCTAACCGAACTTAACCTGACTCAACATAACGTGATGAGACCACCATTGCTGGTCACCGCAGAGACAAGCAGAATGTAATAAAGCGCAGCAGAGCGCAGAATTCCTGCGCATTGCTGTGTAGAACACACGAGTCCAAGGCACCATAACCTAACCTGACTTAATCTAACCTAACCGAACGTAGCGTAACTCAACCTAACGTGCCACAAACACCACTGCTCGACTTACCAGAGTCGTGCGGATTAGAGTAGAGCTGTGTGGAGCGCAGAAATCCATCGAATAGCAGTGTACAGCCCAATCGTCGAAGAAATCCTAACCAAGCCGTCCTAACCTAACCGAACGGAAGGTCACCTAACTCCACCTAACATGCCGAGACTTCCATTGCTTGCAACCACAGATGCATTGCACTGCATATTAAGGCGCATTAGAATGAAGGAGATCACTTGGCAGTGCATAGCACAAAAGAGGAAGTAGCATATCCTAAGCCAGCCAAACATTACATAACCGTACGTAGCCTAACTCATCCTAACACGACGAGTCCCACATTTCCGGTCTCCACAGAGACAAGCAGAATGTACTAGAGCACAGCACAGCGCTTATATCCACCGCATTGCAGTGTATAGCTCATAAGTCGCATACACCCCAACCTTACCTGCCTTATTCAGCTCAACCAATCGTTGACTACCTGAACTTAACGAGACGAGTCCACTTTTGCTGGCCTCTTCACCGCCAAGCAGAAGATATTAAAAGATACTAGAGCGCAGAAGTCCAAAGAGTGGCAATGTATAGCAGAAAAGACAACGCAATCGAAGCCTAGCCCAAAATAGCTAACCTAGCCAAACGTAATCTAACACAACCTAACGCACCGCTTAAAGGAGAGTAAAGCGCAGGAGTCCAAGGAATGGCAATGTATAGCAGAAAAATCAAAGCTACCGTAACCTAACCCAGACGAACCTAACCTAACCATACATAACCTTACACAAACTAACGTGCCGGGACCACTACTGCAGGCAGCCGCAGAGCCAAGCATAATATGCTAGAGAGCAATAGAGTGTTGGAATCGACCGCATAGTAGCGCATAGCAAAAAGTTCAAGTTGTTCTGACCAAATGCAGCCTAACCTAATCTGATCAAACGTAATATAGCTCAACGAATCGTGTGACGTCCACTATTGCTGGCAAACCCACGGTCGAGCAGAATATAGTAGAGCAATGCAGAACTCAAGAATCTACCGAATTGCAGTGTATAGCGCAAAAGTCAAGGTTACCCTACTCTAACCTAACAAAACCTATCACAACCAAACGCAGCATTGCCGAGCCTTACGTGCCAGACCACTATTTCTGGCCATCCTAGAGCCAACAGGAATGTATTAGAGGAGCGCAAAGAGCAGAAATCAATAGAATTGCAGCGCATGGCAGAAGAGTCGAAGGTACGCAAGTAAAACTGTAGCCAACGTAACCTAAGCAAACGCAGCCTATCTCAACCTATCTTGGCGAGACTACTATTTCCGGTCTCCACAGAGACAAGTGGATCACACTAGGGCACTGTAGAGCGCAGAGGTGCACCACATTTCAGTGTACAGGACAAAAGTCGAAAGTATCACATCCGATGCAAAACAAACGTGACATAACTCTATATAACGCGCAGCGGCCAATGATTTTGGCCTCCCCAGAGCAAAGCAGAGCATACTAGATCACAGCAGGACGTAGAAATCAACCGAATGGTTGCGTATAGCACAAAAGTAGAAGCGGTCCTAGCGAAACATAACCAAATATAGCGTAACCAGGTGTAACAGAACTGCACATGACCGCCTTACACCACTAATGCTGTCCTCCCCGGAGACAAGCAGAATATACTGGAGCACAGTAGACCACATAAATCCGCGGCGTTGCAGTGTAAAGCACAAAAGTGAAGATAACCTATCCTAACCTGACCTAACTTAACGAAACCAAACGTAGCCTAAGTCAGCATAAGGTGCGAAAACACTATTGCTGCCTTTCCCATAGTCACACTGAACATATCAGATCACTGTGGAGCGCAGAATTCCACGGAATAGCATTATATAGCAC
>NW_016943457.1:0-506 GCF_001483705.2 Eufriesea mexicana | reverse complement strand
AGCCATTGCATTTATATAGAATGTGTTTGGGAAATTCAAATTTATTGACAATTTCTTCTAACATCGTAGTGAGCTGACTTTCTTGCATATACAGGTAGCAAAGATGCAATTTACTTTTCAATTCACTTGCTATAGCCGTCGCAATGCTATAGAATCTGGCTGGAAAGTTCAATTTTATTGACATTTTCGACTAATATTGTGGTGAGTTATCTTGCTTCCATAAATAAGGAGCAAAGATGCTGTTGGCGTGCTATAGCCATTGCAGTGATACTGAATGTGGTTGGAAAATTCAAATTGATTGACATTTTCGACTAATATCGTGGTGTGCTATCTTTCCTTCATTAATAAGGAGGAAGGACTCAATTGGCGTGCTATAGCCTTCGCAGTGCAATAGAACATGGCTGGAAAATTCAATTTTATTGACATTTTCGACCAATATTGTTGTGAGCGAACTCTCATGTATAAATAAGGATGAAAGATACTATTGGCGCGATATAGCCATTGCA
>NW_016943456.1:0-509 GCF_001483705.2 Eufriesea mexicana | reverse complement strand
TAACATTTTCTTCTTATATCGTGGTGAGATGACTTGTTTGCATAAATAAGGAGGAAAGATTCAGTAGGCGTGCTATAGCCATTGCAATGCTATAGAATCTGGTTGGATAATTCAATTTTGTTGATATTTTCGGCTGATATCGTGGTGAGCTACCTTCCTTGCATAATTACGGAGGAAGGATTCTATTGGCGTGGGTATAGCCATTGCAATGGTATAGAATCTGGCTGGAAAATACAATTTTATTTACATTTTCGTCTAATATCGCGGTGAGCTAACCTCCTTGCATAAATAAGGAGGAAAGATTCTATTGGCGTGCACGGCCAATACATTGCAATAGAATCTGGCTGGAAAATACAATTTTATTTACATTTTCGTCTAATATCGCGGTGAGCTAACCTCCTTGCATAAATAAGGAGGAAAGATTCTATTGGCGTGCACGGCCAATACATTGCAATAGAATCTGGCTGGAAAATACAATTTTATTTACATTTTGGAATAATATCGTGGTG
>NW_016943455.1:0-849 GCF_001483705.2 Eufriesea mexicana | reverse complement strand
ATTTCCGTATTTGCGTTATGGATGTACGGATGTATGTATGCATGGATGTATGGATGTAAGAATTTACGGATGTACGGAGTCATGAATGTATGGATGCGTGTGTGGTCGAATGGATGGGTGAATAGACGGAAGAATGGATGTATGTATGGATGCATGTATGGATGAATGTATTGGTGTACGTATGGATGTATGTATTGATGTCTGTATGGATGCATGTATGGATGTATGGATGGGTGGATGGAATTATGTATGGATGGATGTATGGATCGATGGATGTATGGATGGTTGGATGTATGGGTGGATGGATTTACGGAAGTATGGGTGTATGGATGTGTGGATGTATGTGTGTATGAATGGGTGGATCTATGGATGGATAGATGTATGGATCGATGGTGTATGGTTGGGTGCTTTTATGGATGGATGGATGTGTGGGAGGATGGGTGTATGGATGGATAGATGTATGGATTGATGGCCGTATGGATGAATGTACGTATGGATGGATTGAGGTGTGGATGGTCGGATGTACGGATGAAAGGATGTACGGAGGAATGGATGTATGGATGGATTAAGGTGTGGATGTATGTATGGATGGATGTATGGATGTATGAGTGGATGGATGTATATATGTATGGATGTATGGATTGATGGATGTATGGATGGATGGAGGTGTGGGTGAATGATTTTTGGATGTATGGATGCATGAATGCTTGGATGCATGAATGGATGGATGTATGGATGTATGGATGTATGGAAAGATGGATGTTTGGATGGATGGATGTATGGAAGGATGGATGTATGGATGGATGGAAGTATGGTTGGATGGATTCATGGATGGCTAGATGGGTGGAT
>NW_016943454.1:0-234 GCF_001483705.2 Eufriesea mexicana | reverse complement strand
AATTATCAAAGTTATCCTACGGCTACAGTACTGTGATGTTGGCTGTACTCAGTGCTCTGTCGTAAGTTGATAATATCTCGAAAGATAATGGGTCTACATTTCCTGTTCTAGAATTCGCACGGATCATAAATCATCAGTGAACAGATCTATCCAATGGGAAGTGTGATCAGCTGGAGGACGTACCAAATGCCGTACTGTCACATGTAAACTTCACTAGCCGTGCCCACAATATGT
>NW_016943453.1:0-479 GCF_001483705.2 Eufriesea mexicana | reverse complement strand
TCTGTCCTCCACAGAGCAAGGCAGAGCATATTATATTACAGCAGAGCGGAGAAACACTCCAAATAGGAGTGTACAGCGCAAAAGTCAAATACGTCCCAGCCTAGCCTGACCTAACCTAACCTAACCAAACGTAGAATAACTACACCCAACGAGCCGAGACCGATATTGCTGGCCTCCGCAGTGCCGAGCAGAATATACCAGAGCACAGTAGAGTCAGAGATCCAACGAATAGCAGTGTATACCCCGAAGTCCAAAGCTATGGAATCCTAACCCAAGCTAACATAACCCAAACCAACGTAGCCTAACTTAACCTAACGTGCCGAGACAAATATTGCTTGCATCCTCAGAGCCAAGCAGAGCGTATTAGTGCAGAGTTGTGCGTAGAGTTCCATCGATTAGTAGTCTATAGCACAAATGTCACGGCTATCCTAACTTAACCTGACCCAAATTAACATAACAAAACGTAACCTGACACAACA
>NW_016943452.1:0-584 GCF_001483705.2 Eufriesea mexicana | reverse complement strand
GCTGATGATATTCCATGAGTCCAATATTTTTGTATTGTTGCACGTACCTGTTTACTTCGACAGGACAGAATATTATCACCACACAACCGTGCTCTGCTATCACTAATGAAAGGTGGGAAGGCAATGCTTTATACCTTTCACCATGTGTTTACATTTTATGTTATGTTAAGGTTATGTTAATAGAAATACTTACATTCGTTTCGTGATGCAGGCACACCTGCATGGACACAACAATGCTTCCAACGTTTGTTTCCAATATCTTCTCTTGTTTCATGTACTCTCCTGTTCATTTGGAGAAAAATTAATAAATCGCTCAATTTCTGTGGTTAATTTATGAAATTTTATAATTGCGTTGTAGATACGTACCTTTGCATATTTGTCGTCTGCCACGTAAAGAAATGAATGCCGATTGTCTAATTAAAACCGCTGCTCCGGATAAATTTAATAAAGAATGTAGAAAACATTTTGGCTTGATTCATTAAAATATATTACAATATATTCAGAGCACATAACCAGAGTTTGTAAACTAACATCAGAGCCGTCTATGTTCTCGTTACGGAACTCGAGCTCTGAGTCTAGAATCA
>NW_016943451.1:0-507 GCF_001483705.2 Eufriesea mexicana | reverse complement strand
GTTAAGGTAACTTTCACTTTTGTGCTTTACACTGCAATGCGGTGGATTTCTGCGCTCTACTGTACTCTAGTATATTCTGCTCGGCCCTGGGGATGCTAGCAATAGTGGTCGCCGTGCGTTACGTTGTGTCATGTAACGTTTTGTCATTTTGGATATAAGGATAGGATAGCTTTGACTTTTACGCTATACACTGCTATTCGGTGGATTCCTGCCACCTTGTGTGCTCTAGTATGTTCTGTTTGCCTCTGTGGAGTTCAGCAATAGTGGTTTAGGCAAATTACGTTGTGATGTGTTACGATCGTTTAGGTTAGGTTACCTCAGGTATGGTTTGGGAATCTTTGACTTTATGGCCATACACTGCCATGCTGTGGATTTCTGCGCTCTGCTGTGCTCCAGTATATTCTGCTTGGCTCTGGGGATGCCAGCAATAGTGGTCGCGGTGCGTTACGTTGTGTCATGTAACGTATTGTCATGTTAAGTTTGGATATAAGGATAGGATAGCTTTGA
>NW_016943450.1:0-1001 GCF_001483705.2 Eufriesea mexicana | reverse complement strand
TGTGTTCTACTCTGCTCTATCATATTATAAACGCCTCTACGGTCGCCAGGAATAGTCCTCCCGCCACGTTGGGTTGTGTCATGTTACGTTTGATTATGCTATGTTAGGTTAGGTTTGGTCAGCATATCTTTGACTTTTGTGCTATACACTGCTACTCGGTGGATTGATACGCTCTACATTGCTCTACTGTACTCTGCTCGGCTCCGGTGTGGCCATTAATAGTTGCCTCGGTAGGTTAGGTTGCGTTAGGATACGTTTGGTTAGGGCATGTTTGTTTGTCTTAGGTTTTGACAGCTTTGTCATTCGTGGAATACACTGTTATTCGGTGGTTTCATCGCACTACAGAGCTGGAGTGTATGCTGCTTGGCCCTGGGATGTCCAGCAATGGTGGTGGCGGCTCCTTATGTTGTGTTATGCTGCGTTTGGTTAGACAATATTTGTACAATATTTGTCTCGGTTTGGTTTGGATAGCTTTGTGTTTTCTGCTATTCTCTGAGGTTCGATGTATTTCTGCTCTCTACTCTCCTCTAAATTATTCTGCTTGGCTCTGGGTGGCCTGCAGTAGTGATCGCGGTACATTAGGCTCAGTTAGGTTACGTTCGGTTACGTTTCGATTGGTTACGTTAGGAGATGCTTGCTCCAACTTTTGTGCTATACACTGCTTTTCGGCGGATTTCTGCACTTTACTATGCTCTGATATGTTCAGCTTGGTTCCGGGTAGGCCAGCAGTGGTGGTCTCGGCAAGTTAGTTTGAGTTATGTTACGTTTGGCTAGGTTAGGTTAGTTTGGGTCAGGTAAGGTTATTTCATATTTGACTCTTATGCTTTATGCTGCTACATGGTGGCTCTCTGCGCGCCACCGTGTTCTAGTATATTATGCTTGGCTCCGGGGATTCCAGTTATAGTGGTCTCGGCACGTTCGGTAATGTTATGATACGTCTGATTCTATAACGTTTGGATAGGTTGTGACAAATTAGCAATGACGCTTGAGCTAAACACCGC
>NW_016943449.1:0-1712 GCF_001483705.2 Eufriesea mexicana | reverse complement strand
GTTTGTGCCCTTCTTCATTTACCGCTTTTAATGCCGCTGTCCTCTCAACGTTTATAGGTGTCCTCACGTAATACGCGATTTGTTCTCTTGACGTCGCTATACGAATTCCACCTAATTTGTTGTATATTATTACTACAAATTTATTGAAGTTTACATCGTAGCCATGGTCAATTACCTTCGCTACCGAGAGTAAATTGTAATTCAATTCCGGTACGTGCAATACCTTTCCTAACTTCAAGTTGCAATTGCGAAAAGCGTGCTTGTAAGTGACATTCCACATTCCCTTCGCGGCTAACACCTCTCCTTCGTCTTATGCCATATTATCTTTTCGTCCTTCTTCAACATATTTGTCACAAATCAATTCCTCATTAGATATTTGTCTAGCAAATCCGGAATCCGACAGCAATGTAATATAATTGTTATCCACACATCCATTTATTTCATTTCCATTTTTCACTCTCACATCGTATAATTTGTCTCTCTTTGAAATTTCACTAATTCTCATTACTGCGCCTTCACTCGTGCTTAACGTGAGATCTACTCTTCCATGGAATTGTCCCTATCTTTACGATAACCACCGTAAAAATATCCTCATCTCCCTCTTCTGAATGTCGTTCCGTTTTACCCACTTGCGCGACAATTTGCTGCTTTGTGGCTCAATCCCTTTCGGTTGAAGCATTTTTTATTTCGATTACAACAAGGCGCCGTGTGTCCTTTGGTTCCGCAGTTGGAGCAATTACCGTCTGCTGTATTTCTCCATTTCACTTTCCTCTATGTTTCGTATTCCCTATTAGTCTGTTTTTCTTCCCCCTTGCTCTTCTAATATCTTCCTGTTTTAAAGCGAAGCTTTTGTCACAAACAGATATATTCCTCTGCGATCATAGTACCCGCACGTTTGGGACATACTTGGGTAGGAATCCTCATAATACATACATTTTAAATTCGTAGCCTTCAGCATTCCTTCCCCGTCGAATACATGGCCTTTTAAAGGTCCTGCCAAGTTCAGGAATGTTTCAACGGTCTCTTCCTTCAACATATCGATACTAGATGGCTCATTAAGAAATCGCGTCCTTAATTTTTCTGCGTCCGGAGCAATACCTTCCTCGATCGTTCACCATAATTTTTCGGATCCCTTTATTCTATTGTACCTGTAGGATTGCGCCTTACACATCGTGTTAATAACAATTTCTATGGCTGCGTGATTATTGTCAGACCGCTCGAAAAATATTTAAATTTCTCTTCAAAATTTAATTATCCCCAGGATTGGTTTGTCCATGGTTTTACCCCAATGACTTTCCTCCATAATCGTTTTCATCGTAAAACACCGCCTACCTTTTCTTTCCGTATAAAATAATTTGAATCACCGAGCAGTTCAACATTTGCTATATTCATCGCGTCAGCCGCCATCGAATATCCTATAATGTTCTTTTGCTACGTTGTTATTTATATGTTGTTATTTATAACCACGCTATGCTACCAATTGTTATCAATGGATGAAACAATAACAATATTTATTTAAGCTTCTCATAACAGAACACATTATAAAAGGATTAGTAAAGATGAACGCGCTCCTCTTTACGATATAAGCTATACACGACTTTGTTACAAACTACGTGTCCTTTCTTACTGTACACCAAGCTCTAACTCTTTTTCTCGACCATGACTCATACTCGTCCACACATATATACGTCCATACAAACATTCATCACCCT
>NW_016943448.1:0-338 GCF_001483705.2 Eufriesea mexicana | reverse complement strand
AGACCCTGCTCGACTATGGCGAGGACAGTAATAATTATTCCGGCACGTTAGCTTGAGGCGGACTACGTTTCGTTAGTTAATTATAGTCTTGGTTAGGTTCGGGTAGCTCTGGCTAACATGGTGTACGCTCAGGTACTGTGGATTTCTGCGTTCCACTTTGCCCTAGAATTTTCTGCGTGGCTATGCGGAGGCAAGCAATGGTGGTCCGGGCACGCTAGGTTAAGCTAAGTTACGTTCGGTTGTGTTACGTTTGGCTATGTTAGGAGAGGTTAGCACCGTTTATTGTGCTATGCACAACGATTATATGGATTCCAGAGCTCCCCTCTCCTCTAATATGA
>NW_016943447.1:0-705 GCF_001483705.2 Eufriesea mexicana | reverse complement strand
AATATCATGGTGATCTAACTTTCTTGCATAAATAAGGAGGAGAGATTCTACTGACGTGCTGTAAACATTGCAATGCTATAGAATCATTTATAGAATCGTCCTGGAAAATTGAATTTTATTGTCATTTTCGACTAATATCGTGGTGAGATAACTTCCTTGCATAAGTAAGGAGGAAAGATCCTTTTGGAGTGCTATTGAGATTGCAATGTCGTAGAATCTGGCTGGAAAATTCAATTTTATTGACAGTTTCGACTATTATCGTGGTGAGCTATCTTTCTTCCATTAGTCAGGAGGAAAGATTCTGTTGGCATGCTATAGGCATTGGAATGCTATAGAATCATGCTGGAAAATTCAATTTTATGGACATTTTCGTATAATATTTTGGCGCGCTACCTTTCTTGCATAAATAAGTAGGAAATATTCTTTCGGCGTGCTATAACAATTGCAATGATATGGAATGTGCCCGGCAGGTTGAATTTTATTGACGTTTTCGACTAATATCGAAATGAGCTAGCTTTCTTGCATAAATAAGGAGGAAAGATTCTTTTGGCGTGCTGTAACCATTGCAATGATATAGAATATGCCTGGCAGACTCAATTCTATAGACATTTTCGACTAATATGGTGGTGAGCTATCTTTCTAACATAAATCATGAGGAATGATTCTGTTGGCATGCTATAGGCATTGCAATGCTATAGAATCTTG
>NW_016943446.1:0-425 GCF_001483705.2 Eufriesea mexicana | reverse complement strand
GCTCAACTATACCCTCCACGACTCTGGGGAGGCCTGTAGCAGTGGTCTCGGCACGTTAGGTTTGGTTAGGCCATCTTCGGTTAGGATACGTTAGCTTTGGTTTGGTCTGGAAAGCTCTGCCTTTCGTGGTATAAGATGTTGTTCGGATGATTTCTGCGCTCCACTGTGCCCTGGTATTTTCTGCTTGGCTCCGGGGCGGCCTGCTATGGTGGTCTCGGCACGTTAGGCTGTGGATACATAACGGTTGGTTTGGTTGTGTAGGGACAGGATAGCTTTGACTTTCACGCTATACACCGCTATTCGGTGGGTTTGTGTCGGCTACTGGTCTCTAGTACATTCTGCTTGCCTCTTGTGGACCAGCAACAGTGGTCGTCTCGACACGTTTGGATAAGTCGGGATGCGTTCGTGTATATTACGTTTGGATA
>NW_016943445.1:0-1232 GCF_001483705.2 Eufriesea mexicana | reverse complement strand
TCTTTCCTCCTTACCTATGCAAGGAAGCTAGCTGACCACGAAATTAGTCGAAAATGCCAACAAGCTTGAATTTTCCACGAAGATTCAATTGCATTGCAATGCCTGTAGCACGCCAATAGAATCTATCCTACTTATATATGCGAGAATGCTATCTCACCACGATATTAGCCGAAAATGTCAATAAAATTGAATTTCCCAACCACACTCTATATCATTGCAAGGCCTATAGCACGTCAATAATATCTACCCTGCTCATTTGGGCAAGAAAGATAGCTCACGACGATAATAGCCGAAAATGTCAATAAAATTGAATTTTCCAGCCAGATCCTGCACCATTGCAACGGCTATAGCATTCCGATCGAATCTTTTCTCCTTACCTATGCAAGGAAGCTGGCTCACCACGAAATTAGTCGAAAATGTCAATAAAATTGTATTTTCCACGACGATTCTAAAGCATTGCAATGTCTATAGCACGCCAGTAGAATCTCTCCTTCTTATTTATGCAAGAAAGTTACCTCACCACGATAATAGTCGAAACTGTCAATAATATTGAACATTCCAGCACGATTCTATAGCATTGCGAAGCCTAGAGCACGCCAATAGTATCTTTCCTCCTTATTTATGCGAGAAAGGTAACTCACCACAATATTAGTCGAAAATGTCAATAAAATTGAAGTTTCCTGCCAGATTCCGCAGCATTGCAATGGCTGCAGCACCACGAATGGATCTTTCCCCCTTACCTATGCAAGGAAGTTGGCTGACCACGAAATTAGTCGAAAATGCCAACAAAATTGAATTTTCCACGAAGACTCAATTGCATTGCAGTGCCTATATCTTGCCAATATAATCTTTCCTCCTTGTTTATGCAAGAATGTTAGCTCATCACGATATTAGTCGAAAATGTTCAATAAAATTGAAATTTCCAGCCAGATTCTACTGCAGTGCAATGTCTATAGCACGCCAATAGAATCTACCCTACTTATTTAGGCAAGAAAGATAGCTCACCAGGATAGTAGTCGAAACTGTCAATAATATTGAGCTTTCCAGCCAGATTCTATAGTATTGAAATGGCTATAGCACGCCAATAGAATCATCCCTCCTTATTTATGCAAGAAGGTTAGCTCATCACGAAGTTAGTCGAAAATATCAATAAAATTGAATTCTCCACCACGATTCCATAGCATTGCATTGTCTATAGCACGCCAGTAGAATCTCTCCTCCTTATTTATGCA
>NW_016943444.1:0-531 GCF_001483705.2 Eufriesea mexicana | reverse complement strand
TTGTTGGTCTCCCTAGTGTCGAGCACATTATAGTAGACCACAGTAGAGCGCTGAATTGCAACGGAAAACAGTTTATAACACGAAAGCCAATGCTATCCAAACCTAACCCAAACCATCATGACGTAACCAAACGTAGCCTCACTCAACCTAACATGCCGAGACCACCATTGCCGGCAACCCCAGGGCCAAGCAGAGCATATTAGATCAGAGTAGAACGCAGAAATCCTCCGAAGAGCAGTTCACAGCAAAGAAGTCGAAGCTAAACTCCCCTACCCTGACCAAATGAAACATAAACAAACGTAACGTATCCCAACCTGTGGTGCCACGACCACAAATGCTGGCCGCACGAGAGCCAAGAAGAGAATAGCAGATCAACGTAGGACGCAGTAATTGACCAAGTAGCAATGCATAGCACAATAGTCAGGGCAATCCCAACCAAACCTGACCAAACCTAGCCTACACAATCAGAACGTAATTCAACCTAACTTGCCGAGGCCACTACACCTGGCGTACCCAGACACAGGCAGAGTG
>NW_016943443.1:0-637 GCF_001483705.2 Eufriesea mexicana | reverse complement strand
TTAGGGTACGTATGGCTACGCTACGTTTCGTCAGGTTTGGATAGGGTAGCTTTGACTTTCGTGATATACACTGCTGCACCGACGTTTTCTGCCCTCTTCAGTGCTCTAATATGCTCTGCTTGGCAATGGGGAGGCCAGCGGTTGTGCTTTCGGCACGTTAGGCTGAGTTATGTTGCTGTTGGTTATGTTACGTTTGGTTAGGTTTGGACAGCATAGCTTAGACTTTTGTGCTATATACTGCTATCCATTGGACTTCTGCGCTCTACTGTGAGCTAATATCCATTATTTGCTCCGGGAATTCCAGAAGTAGTGGCAGCGGCGCGTTAGGCTTCGTTAGAATACGAACGGTTGTGTTAGGTTACGTTGCGTTAGCTTAGGGTAGCTATGACTTTCGTGTTACAAACTGTTATTAGGTGGAATTCTGAGCTCTACTGTGCACCACTATACCCTGCTCGTATCTGGGGAGCACAGCAACAGTGGCCGCTGCACGTCATCTTGCGGTATGTTGCACTTGATTATTTCAAGGTTTGTTGTGTTAGGAAACAGTCGCTTGTACTTTTGTGCTATACACTGCTCTATGGTGTGTTTCTGCGGTATACTGGGCTCTAATACGTTCTGCTTTGCTCTGGGACCTCAG
>NW_016943442.1:0-268 GCF_001483705.2 Eufriesea mexicana | reverse complement strand
CTGGACCTAACCGGACTGATCTGGCCTGAACTGACCTGACCTGACCTGACCTGGCCTGACCTGGCCTGACCTGATCTGACCTGACCTGACGTCACCTGACCTTACCTAACCTCTGCTGACCTCACCTGACCTGACCTGACCGAACTGATCTGACCTGACCTGACGTGACCTGACCTTACCTGACATGAACTGACCTTATTGCACTGACCTGACCTGACCTAACCTGACCTGATCTGACCTGACCTTAACTGACCTTACCTGACCTGAC
>NW_016943441.1:0-658 GCF_001483705.2 Eufriesea mexicana | reverse complement strand
CTCCGCAGAGCCAATCAGAATACATTAGTGGCGTGTGGAACGCAGAAATCAATAGAATTGCAGTATATATCAGAGAAGTCACAGCTACACAAGCCAGGCCCATACCAATAGGACATAGCCGAACATAGCCTATCTCAACTTAAAGTGCCGAGACAGCTATTCCTGCCCTCCCCAGAGCCAAGCACGGCATACTAGAGCACAGTAGATCGCAGAAATCTACGGAATAGCAGTGCGCAGCACGAGAGTTCTAGTTCTGGCTATCCTAACCAAACTTAGGCCCACCCAACATAACCGAACGTAACCTGACTCAAAATAACGCGCCGAGGCCACTGTTGCGGGCCTTCCCAGAGATAGGCTGAAAATATTACATCACTGTAGGGCGCAGGAAACCGCCTTATGGCAGACAATAGCACTAAATTCAAAGCTCTCCTCTCTTATCATAACCAACCTTAACACAACAAAGCGTAACCTAGGACAAACAAACGTGCCGCGACCACTATTGATGGCCTCCTCGAAACCAAGCAGGACACATTAGTGGAGAGTATAACGCAGAAATACATAGGATCGCAGTGTATACCAGAAGACTCATAGCTGTCCAAACATAGCCCAAACCAACGCAAGGTAACCAAACGTAGCCTAACTCAACCTATCGAGCCAA
>NW_016943440.1:0-960 GCF_001483705.2 Eufriesea mexicana | reverse complement strand
AGTACATTTTTATTGACATCTTCGACCAATATCGTGTTGAGGAAACTTTTCTGCACAAATAAGTCTGGAAGACTCCATTGGTTTGCTGTATACATTGCATTGCATTTGATACTGCCCGGAAAACTCAATCTTATTGTCATTTTCGTCTAATATTGCGTTGAGCAAACCTTTCTGCGTAAATAAGGTGGAAAGATTCTATCGGTTTGCTATAGCCATTGCATTGCAATAGAATCTGCCTGAAAAGTTCAATACTATTGACATTTTCGACTAATATTGATGTGAGCATTCTTTTCTGCGGATACAACGAGGTAAGATTCCAATGGGTTGCTATAGCCATAGCACTGCAATAGAATCTGGCCGAAAAGTTCAATACTATTGACATTTTCGACTAATAATGATGTGAGCTGTCTTTTCTGCGTAAACAACGACGTAAGCTACTACTGGTTTGCTATAGCCGCAGCATTGCAATTGAATGTGACCGAATAGTTCTATTTTAATAACAATCTCGACTAATACCGTGGTGAGCAATAATAAGTAAGGAGGAAGGACCCTACTGGTTTGCTATAGCCATTGCATTGCAATATAATCTGAAGGAAAAGTCCAATTTTATTGACATTTTCTACCAATATTGTGGCGAGCAAGCCTTTCTGCGTAAATCAGAAGGAAAGATCTTATTGGTTTGCTATAGCCATTGGATTGCAATATAATCTGACTGAAAAGTTCAATTCTATTAACATTTTCGACAAATATTGAGGTGAGCAGGCTTTTCTGTAATAAATAAGGAGTGTAGATTCCTTTGGCTTGCTGTAGTCCTTGCATTGCATTAGATACTGCCCGGAAAACTCAATCTTTTTGACATCTTCGTCTAATATTGCGGTGAGCAATCCATTCAGCGTTAATAACGAGGAAAGATTCTATTGGTTTGCTATAGCCATTGCATTGCAGTAGAATCTGCCTGAA
>NW_016943439.1:0-1300 GCF_001483705.2 Eufriesea mexicana | reverse complement strand
GTTAGGATATCATCGACTTTTGTGTCCTTCACTGCAACGAGGTTGATTTCTGCGCACTACTGCACTTTAGTACATTTTTCCTGACTATGTGAAGGCCAGAAATAGTGGTCTCGTCATATTACGTTCAGCTATGCTATGTTTGATCATGTCATGTTTCGCCGTGTTAGCTTGGGTTCTGCTACGTTTGGTTATGTCACGTTTGAGTAGGTTAGGATCGGCTACTGCCTCATTCGTGATTTACACTTCTTTTCGGCGGATTTCTGTGATCTACTGTGCTCTACTACATTCTGCCTTGCTCTGGGGAGGCCAGGAGCAGTGGTCGTCGTATGCAATGTTGAGATATTGTACGTTGAGGTATGTTAGTATAGGTCAGGTTTGGTTCTGATGTCTTCGACTTTTGTAACATATACTGCTATACGATGGATTTCCGCGCTTTACAATGCTGTACTGTAATCTGCTGAACTCTGGGGATTCGAGCAACAGCGGTCACACTACGTTAGGTTAAGTTTGGTTACGTTCGGTTTGGTTAGATAAGGTTAAGCTTGGTTAGGGTAGCTTTGACCTACGTGCTATTCACTGCTTTTCGGTGTATCTCTGTCATTTGCTCTGCTCTACTGCATTCTCCAGGGCTATGGCCTGGCCGGGACCAGTGGTCGCTGCACGTTATGTTGAGTTATGCTACGTTTGGTTAGAGTAGGTTAGGTCAGGTTATGCTAGGATATTTACGGCCTTGTGCTATTGGCTCCATTGCGGCGGATTTCTGCGCTCTACAGCGTTCCAATATGTTCTGTGTGGCTATGGCGAGGCCAGTAATATTGGTCTCGGCACGTTAGGTTCATTCATGTCACGTTTAGTTAGGTTAGGTTATGTCAAGCTCGTTCTGGTTATCTTTGACTTTCGTGCTGTACACTGCTATTCGGAGTACTCCTGCGCTCGACTGTGCTCTATTATACTCTGCTTGGTCCAGTGGAGGTCAGCAATGGTGGTCGCGGCACGCTCTGTTGAGTTACGCTACGCTTGATTATGTTTGGTTACGTCAGATTATGTCAGGGCACCTTCGACTTCTGTGGTATTCACTGCAATGCGGTGGATTCCCGCGCACTACTGTGCTGTAGTGTACTCTGCTTGTTTCTGTTGAAGACAGCAATAGAGGTCTCGTCATGATGGGTTGAGTTAGGTTACGTCTGGTTATATTACGTTTGGTTGGGATAAGATGATCTACTCTGAATGTTATGCATTACACCGCTATTCGGCGGGTTTTTGTGCTCTAATGTGCTCTAATATGCTCCGCTTTGTTCTT
>NW_016943438.1:0-249 GCF_001483705.2 Eufriesea mexicana | reverse complement strand
GACCTGACCTGACCTGACCCGACCTGACCTGACCTGACCTGACCTTACCCGACCTGACCTTACCCGACCTGACTTTACCCGACCTGGCATGACCTGACCTTACCTGACCCGACCTGATCAGACCCGACCCGACCCGACCCAACCCAACCTAACCTAACCAAACCTAACCTAACCTACCCTAACCTAACCTAACCTAACCAAACATGATCTGACCTGGCCAGACCTGACTTGACCTGACCTGGCCTGGCC
>NW_016943437.1:0-853 GCF_001483705.2 Eufriesea mexicana | reverse complement strand
GTATGGGTGGGATAATGTATGAATGGATGGATGTATGGAAGGACAGATGTATGTCTGCATGGACGTGCGGGTGGATGAATGGATGTGTGGATGAACTGAAGAGTGGGTGAATGAATGGGTGGAAGAACGGATGCATGGATGGATGGAAGGTCGTACGTATCGATGCATGTATGAATGGATCTATGGATGTATGAATGTATGTATGAATGAATGTATGAGTATATGGATGTATGGATGTATGGATGTATGGATGTACTGATGTACGAATGTATGTATGTACGGATGTGTGGATATAAATATGTGTGGATGGGTGAATGGATGGGTATATGTATTGATGTATGTATGGATGTATGGATGCGTGGGTGTATGGATGGATGGATGTATGGGTGTATATATGTGTGGATGGCAGGATGTATGGATGGATGTATTGACGTACAGATGAATGGATGCATGGATATATGGATGTATGTATGGATGTTTGTGTTGATGTATGTATGTATGTGCGCATGAATGTATGTATGGATGTATGTACGGATGCATGCATGGATGCAAGTATGGTTGTTTTTATGGATGTATGAATGAATGCATGTGTGGATGTAACTTAGTATGAATGTATGGATGTATGTATGAAATGAATATATGATTGTATGTATGGATGTATGTATTTACGGATGTGTAGATGTATAGTCTGATGGATTGTTTCGTAGATGTATGTATGGATTAGTGGAAGTATGGATCGTTGGATGTATGGGTGGGATGATGTATGCATGGATGTATGTATGGATGTGCAGGTGGGTGATTGAATGGGTGAATGAACTAAAGAGTGGGTGAAAGAAAGGGTGGAAGAACGGAT
>NW_016943436.1:0-1002 GCF_001483705.2 Eufriesea mexicana | reverse complement strand
CTATAGCCATTGCAATGCTATAGAATCTGGCTGGAAAATTCAATTCTATTAACATTTTCGGCTGATATCGTGGTGAGCTAACTTTCTTGGATGAATGTGTTCGAAAGATTCTATTGGCGTACCATAGCATCATTGCAATTCCATAGTATCTGCATGGAAAATTCTATTTTATTGACATTTTCGACAAATATCGTGGCGTGCTAACTTTCTTGCATAAATAATGAGGAAAGAATCTTTTGGCGTGCTATAGCCATTGCAGCGCTGTAGCATCTCGCACGAAAATTCAATTTCATTGACATTTTCGACTAATATCGTGGTGAGCTAACATTCTTGCATAAATAAGGAGGAAGAATTCTATTGGCGTATTATAGCCAATGCAATTCTATAGAATCAGTCTGGAAAATTAAATTTTATTAACATTTTCGACTAATGTCGTCGTGAGCCAACTTTCTTGTATGAATAAGGAGGAAAGATACTATTGCCGTGCTATAGCCAATAAAGTGCTATAGTATCTGCCTCGAAAATTCAACTTTATTGACATTTTCGAATAATATCGTGGTGATGTAACTTTCTTTCATAAATACGGAGGAAGGACTCTATTGACCAGCTATATCCATTGCAATACTACAGAATCTGTCTCGAAAATTCAACTTTATTGACATTTTCGTCTCATATCGTGGAGAGGTAACTTTCTAGCATAAATAAGGAGGAAAGAATCTATTGGCCAGCAATGGCCATTGCAATTAGACAGTATCTGGATGGAAAATTCAGATTTATTGACGTTTTCGAATAATATCGTGGTGAGCTCACGTCCTTGCATATACAAGGAGGAAAGTTTCTATTGGCACGCAACACCCGTTAAAATGCTATAGAATCTGCCTCGAAAATTCAATTCTATATACATTTTCGAGAAATATCGTGGTGAGGTGACTTTCTTGTATAAATAAGGAGGAAATATTCTATTGGCCAGCTATTGCTTTTGCAATTCTATAGTATCAGGAT
>NW_016943435.1:0-350 GCF_001483705.2 Eufriesea mexicana | reverse complement strand
GTTAGGTTACGTTTGGTTAGGTTAGGCTTGGTTACGTTTGGCTAGGATGCATCTGCATTTTTGATATACACAGCTATTCGGTGGGTTTCTGCGCTCTACTGAGCACTTATATGTACTGCGTGGCACTGGGTAGACCAGCAATAAAGTTCTCGGCCCGTAAGTATTAGTTATTCCACGCTTGTTTAGGATAGGTTAGACCAAGTTAGCAAAGGGTATCATTGAGTTTTGTACTGTACGCCGCTACTTGGAGGCATTTTGCGCTATACTGTGCCCTAGTATTTTCTGCTTGGCCCTGGGGAGGCCAGCAAAGCTGGTCGTGTCACGTTGCCTTAAGTTATGTTACGTTTGTG
>NW_016943434.1:0-322 GCF_001483705.2 Eufriesea mexicana | reverse complement strand
TTTTTGCATAAATAAGGAGGATAGATTCTATTGCCGTGCTATAGCATTTGCAATGCCATAGAATCTGGTTGGAAAGTAGAATTTTATTGACATTTTCGACTAATATCGTGATGAGCTATCTTTTTTGCATAAACAAGGAGGGTAGATTTTATTGGCGTACTATAGCCACTGCATTGCCATAGTATCTGGCTGGAAAATTCAATTTTTTTGACGTTTTCGAATATTACCGTCGGGAGCTACCTTTCTTGCTTAAATAATTAGGAAACATTCCATTGGCGTGCTATAGCATTTGCAATGCAATAGAATCTGGCAGGAAATTTCA
>NW_016943433.1:0-267 GCF_001483705.2 Eufriesea mexicana | reverse complement strand
CTCAGAATCTGGCTGGAAAGTTCAACTTTATTGTCATTTTCGACTAATATCGTGGTCAGCAATCTTCCTTGCATAAGTATGGAGGAAAGATCCTTTTGGCGTGCTATATCCTTTGCATTGATATGGAATGTGCCTGGCAGTGTCGATTTTATCGACATTTTCAGTTAATGTCGTGGTGAGCTATAATTCTTGCGTAGATAATGCGGAAAGATCCTGTTGGCATGCTATTGCCATTGCAATCCTGTAGAATCTGGCAGGAAAGTTCAA
>NW_016943432.1:0-910 GCF_001483705.2 Eufriesea mexicana | reverse complement strand
TATGTTAGGTCTGGTCAGGCCAGGCCAGTCCAGGTAAGGTCACGACAGGTAGGGTCAGTTCAAGTCTGGGCAGGCTAGGACATACCGTATGGTGTCAGGTGAGGTCAGGTGAGGACAGGTGTGTTCAGGTCACGTCAGGCCAGGCCAGGTCAGGTTGGGTTAGGTTAGGCTATGTTAGGTTAGGTTAGGTCGAGTTAGATTGTGTTAGATTAAGTTTGGTTACGTGACGTTAGGATAGGATACGTTAGGTAGGGTTTATGTTTGTTTATGGTAGTTAAGGTAAAGTTTGGGTAGTTTAGGTGAGCATAGGTTTTGCAATATTATGTTTGATTAGGTTACGCTATGTTAGGTGAGGTTAGGGTAGGACTGGCTAGGATAGGTTAAGTTAGGTTTTGCAAAATTAGGTTAGGCCAAGTCAGGTTATGTCAGGCCAGGTCAAGTCAGGTCAGGTCAGGTCATGACTGGTCAGTTCCGTTCAGGTCAGGTCTGGTCAGGCCATTCCAGGTCGGGACAAGTGATGTCAGGTCAGGTCGGGGCAGGTCAGGTCAGTTCAGGTCAGCTCAGCTAATGCCAGGGCCGGTCAGGCCAGGTCAGGTTTGGTTATGTTATGTAAGGTTAGGTTAGGTTAGCTTAAAATACGTTGGGATATGTAAGGTGAGATTAGGTTAGATTTGATTAGGTTAGGTTAGGATAGGTTGGTTTATGTTATGTTAGGTTAGGTTTAGCTGGTTCAGCTAGGTTAGGTTAGGACATGTATGGTTAGGTTTCGTTATGTTAGGTTAGGAAAAGTTTGGGAGGTTGGGTTTGGTTATGTTAGGTTCGCTAAAGCTTGGGAAGGTTTGGCTAGGATAGGTTTTACAAAGCTAGGATAGGTTAGGTTAGGTTAGGTTAGGTTAGGTCAGATTAGGTC
>NW_016943431.1:20923-23460 GCF_001483705.2 Eufriesea mexicana | reverse complement strand
TCCCCTATCCCCCGAGATATTAACAAATGACGACGCGCTACTTAGTACAGACATCATCACAGCATTGTAGCCGTACAACAGGTTTGCTCACTGATGATATAAATTCCAATGCAATTCTAGAATAGTCGACATATGTTGCGGTGTGCTTGAGAAAATTCTAATTGTTAGCACGGTACTTATTACATCCACAAATACAGCGCAGTAGCCGCCAGAATGTTCTGTTGAATGATGATTTAATTCTTATAACAGTTCTAGAGTGACAAATCACAAAAGTAACCTCCTTCAAGGCATTTGCAATTGACAACACAGTACTGATTACAGCCGCCTTCAGGGCAATGTAGCCGTTGGACTACTTTGATCAATGAAGTTCTAAATTCGAAAGTGATTCCAGAATAACCTATGTGTATCGAGGTTGTGGCTAGTGATAATCACAATTGACAGCACCGCATTTAGTGCATCTTCCACAAGATCACTGTTGCTGTTTTATTAATATGTTCACTGCAGATGAATGTTCCACAGCAATTCTAGTACGAGATATGTGGATCCATTATTCTTTGAGATATTAACCGATTACGACACAGCGCTGAGTACATCCAAAATCACATTGTTGTGGTCGTTCAATAACAATTTCCAACGATAATCAAAATTTCAATGCGATTGTAGAATTATCAACGCATATTGCGGTCCTTACTTGAGCTACACCCAATTGTTAGTTCGGTACTTTCTACAACCACCAATATGGCAGAGTCGATCTCAGATTATACTGTAGAATGATGAGTTAGGTCCTATGACAGTTCGAGAATGACCAAATACAGATCCACTGGCCAGCGGGGTAATAGCAATCTACAGCAAGGTACTGAGTACACCCATCATTACGATAATGTAGCCGCTGGACAACTTTGTTCACTGATCATGTATACTCGAAGGTTACCCTAGAATAGCCTATGCACTGTGCGGTTATGTCTAGTGATATCTACAATGCACAGAACGGCATTCAGTACGTCTACCAACAGATCACTTTTGCCGTTGTATTTATCTACTCACTCATGATGTATATTCCGCAGCAATTCTAGAACGAGATGTACAGATGAATAACTTCGTTCACTAATGTCAGTTCCAGTGCAATGCTGAAAAAATATACGTATTCTTCGTCTATGGCTAGATATATTACCAATTGACGGTACGATACCTGACAAATCCATCAATATTGAACAGTTGCCGTCGGGTTAAAGAGATCAATGATGATTTAAACACTATAACAATTCTAGAATGACAAAACAAAGGTTAACTATCTATCGAGACATCTGCAATTAACAACACAGTATTGGGTACAGACGCAATCGCAGTAGTGTAGGCGTTCGACGACTTTCTTTACTTATGATGTATATATCAAAGCAATTCTGGAATAATCAAAGTATATTACGCTTATGGCATGCGATATTTGTAACTGTCCGTACGGACAAGTTACATCCACCATGAGGGTACAGCAGTCGCTGTATTAATCTGATCAATCAAGACGTATATACTATAGCTATTTTATAATGGCAAAAGTCACATCCACTTTCTCTCAAGATGTTAACAATTGACAACCGAGTACAGAGCACAGCCATCATCACAGTACTGCAGCCGTTGGACTACTTTGTTCACTGATGATGTAAATTCCGCACCATTACCTTAATAATCAATATACGTTGCGGTTATGGCATCAGATATTTCCAACTGATAATGCGGTACATACAAAATCCACCAATACAGCACTGTAGCAGATAGACTAATGCGCAAAGTGATGATTTATATCCTATAACTATCCTGGAGTATCAAAATACAGATCCACTCACCCTCGAGATAGACACAATTGTCGCCACAGTACTGAGTAGAGATATCGGCACAGTGATATATGCGTTGGACTATATTGTTCACGGATTATGTAAATTCGAAAGAGATTCTATAGTAGCTACGAATACAACAGTTATGGCTACTGATATTAAAATTTCAAAATACGCTACTTAGTACATTTACAAATAGGGCACTGTTGCCGATGGATCAACTTGATCAATGAAGGCTTATATGCTACAGCAATTCTGGATCGAGGGATGCATATCCTTTATCCTTTGAGATATTAACAAATGACAACTCAGGACTGAGTACAGCCATAATGGCAGTATTTTCGCCGTTGAATAAATTTCATCACTGATAATGCAGGTTCGAAGGCAATTCTAGAAAGAACAATGTATGCTATGGTTGCGGCTTCAGATATTTACAGATGACGGTAATGTACTAAGTATACCTACCAACAGTGTACTGTAGCCGATTGATTTATCAGTTCAATCATGATATAGATCCTCTAACAACTCTAAAATGACGAAATACAGATCCACAGGCCCTAGCGACATTTACAAATGACGACACAGTTACGAGTACAGCCATCATCACAGTACTGTAGCCGCTGGATAACATTGTTCAATCAGTATATAAAATCCAAACAGTTCCGGAATAATGAATGTATGGTACGGTTATGGCTTGATATGTAACCAATT
>NW_016943431.1:4436-19982 GCF_001483705.2 Eufriesea mexicana | reverse complement strand
TTATCCTTTGAGATATTAACAAATGACAACTCAGGACTGAGTACAGCCATAATGGCAGTATTCTCGCCGTTGAATAAATTTCATCACTGATAATGCAAGTTCGAAGGCAATTCTAGAAAGAACAATGTATGCTATGGTTGCGGCTTCAGATATTTACAGATGACGGTAATGTACTAAGTATACCTACCAACAGTGTACTGTAGCCGATTGATTTATCAGTTCAATCATGATATAGATCCTCTAACAACTCTAAAATGACGAAATGCAGATCCACAGGCCCTAGCGACATTTACAAATGACGACACAGTTACGAGTACAGCCATCATCACAGTACTGTAGCCGCTGGATAACATTGTTCAATCAGTATATAAAATCCAAACAGTTCCGGAATAATGAATGTATGGTACGGTTATGGCTTGATATGTAACCAATTGACAGAACGGCACTTGTAACATACAGCAATATGGCACTGTAGCCGTACGATTAATCTATTCGATGTTATTCTAAAGTGTATAGTAATTCCAGAATGACAAAATACAGGTACACCGCCACTCGATGTATTAACTATTGACAGCGCAGTACAGAGTACAGTCATCGTCACATTACTGAATCACTTGAACTACATTGTCCACTGACGATGTAAATGCTAAAGCAAATCTAGGAGATCCATGTACGGCACTGGTACGGTTTGCGATACTAGCAATAGATAGCACAGTGCTTTCTACATCCACATCCAGAGCAGTGTAGCTTCTGCATTGATTTTTTTCAGGCATGAATTATATTATATGACAATATATGGCAGAATGTCAGCAGACATACCCATCATCCCTCGAGATATTAACAATTGACATCACCGTAATGAGTACAGTCATCACCACTGTTCTTCTGCAGTTTTAATACCTTGTTCACTGATGATGTGAATTCTATAGCATTTGTAGGAAGGCAAAGCACCCATCCTTCATCCCTCTGGGTATTAGCAATTGACAACACATTACAGGAAACAGGCTTCATCACATTGCTATATCCGTTGGAATAATTAGTCCTCTGATGAAGTATTTTCAAATGTAATTCTAGAATAACCTCCATATGGCCAGATTATGGCTCGAGATACTTCTAATTGGCCGTACTCTACTTTGTAGATATACCAACATGGCGATGTATCCGTAGAAACAGTCTTTACAATAATGGTTCAATTTTGATGAAAACTCCAGAATGACAAGATACAGATCCATTATCCATCGCGATATTAAGAATTGGAATCACAGTAGTGAGTACAGCCATAATCACTGTAGTGTAGCCGTTTAATTCCTTTTTCCACTGATGGTGTAGATTCAAAGGTAATTCTATAAGAACCTACATATGGTACTGTTATGGCTGGAGACATTTCCAATTGACAATGCCGTACCTATTACATTTACCAATATAGCACTGCGGTGGTTTGATTAATTTGTTCAATGATGACTGAAACACTATAGCAATTCTAGAATGAAAAAAACAAAGATCAATTATACCTTGATTTATTAATAATTGACCTGACAGTAGTAAGCACAGCCACTTTCACAGTGCACTATCTGTTGGACCACCTTCTCAAAGAAGAATTAATTTCCACAGCAATTTCAGAATGTTCAAAGCACAGAACGGTTGTGACTGGAGTCATTTACAAATGAAGGTACAGCGCTTGGTACATCCACCAACGGATCACTGTAACCGTTGGTCTAATTTGTTGAATGATGGTTTAGGGTGTATTACAAATCTACAATGACAAAAGGCGCATCCATTATCGCTCGAGATTTTAACAACTGATAACGCAGTACTTAGTACAGCCTTCGTCACAGAACGGTTGCCGTGGGACTAGTTCGTTTAATTATGATATAAATTCCGAAGAAATTCTAGTATAATCAGTGTAAAGTGAGGGGCCGTCTAGAAAAGTTTACAATTTTCATAACGGTGCTTAGTACATCCACGAGCAGGGCACGGTAGTTGTTGGATTAATTCGCACGCTGGTGATGTGAGTTACACAGCAATGGTTCAAAGATTAATGAACAATGCTGCTACAATTAGAGATATTAACAGTCGGCAGCACTGTTCATGGATCAGGAACCAACAGAGCACTGTGGCCGCTTGATTCTTCCCTTCGATAATGTCTTTAATTCTATAGCAATTAGATAATGACAAAAGGGAGATCCATTATCGTCCGAAATCATAAGGACTGGCAACTGGGTACTACATACAGCTAACATCACGTTATAGGTGCCGTTGTATTAGCTCGTTCACTGATTACCTACATTCGACAGCAATACCAGAATAACCAATGATAGGAGCTGTTATGGCTAGATACATTTGCAATTGGCATTACGTTACTTAGCACATCCGCCATGAGGTCACTGTAGCTACCCACTGATGATTTAAATTCGATGGCAATTCTAGAATTATAAATGGCAGATACAATATCGCTCGAGGTTTCAAAGGTTGATAACACAGTACATTGTACAGCCATCAAAACATTACTAAATCCGTGTGATTGATTTCTACACTGAAGTCTTGAATTCCACAGCAATCATAGAATAATCAATGCACAGGTCAGATATGGCTGGAGATGTTTGCAATTGACAGTAGTACATTCACAGCTATGATTGATCTTCCGCTCGTAGTTCTAGAATTGTAGCAGAACATAAATTCTCAGTGAATATATGCATCCAACTGCTAGAATACTGTGTTGATGACTGCACCTTATGCTGCATTGATATCTGTCAATACATCTGGGGGTAATTAATCCATAAATGAACCATTCTAGAATATTTGTAGATCTTGGATCATCTGCGAATGGATTAAACAAATGGACGTGTTACGGTTTAGATTTCAAGTATAAATACTGTATCTTCAATTGTCAAAATCCTTATGGACAATTAGCATTTCCAGTGACCACACTGGAATAGCAATATAAGTTATATTAGATAGGAATAGGTTGCTGAAATGGCTTCGTTGCTGCGCCGATCGCTGTAGTCAGTACTGTATCATCAGATGTTAATGTCTCCTGAGACAACAGATTTATTCTTTGATCAACCAAGGATTGTCATAGAACACAAGTCTTCAGTGAAATTTAAGTAATTAGTCAAAAAACTAATCCAACGGCAACATTACTGTAATGGTGGCTACATTCAGTACTGCTTTGTCGATTGTCTATGGCTCTAGTGATAATGGATCTGTCCCTTGTCACTCTAGTATTGCTATAGAATATGAACCATCAGTGGTCCAATTAAACCAACGATAACTGTGCCCTGCTTGTGGACGAACTATGCACCTTACTGACAATTGTAAATACCTCTAGCCATAATTAAATTATACATTGGTTATGCTAGAATTGCTGAGGATTATATATCTTCAGTGGACAAATTAATCGAACGGCTACAGTACTGTGATGAAAGTTGCACACACTACTCAGTTGATAAGAGTTAATATTTCGTGCTATAATGAAGCTTCCTTTAGTCACTATAGGAATGCTATAGAATTTATATCGTCGTCTATGCAGGTTGTTGCAGCGGCTACAGTGTCCTCTTAATGGCTATACTAAGTGATCTAATGACATATGTCTATGTCTCCAACAGAAGTTGCAATGGTCAGTGATTATTCTACACTTGCTGAAGAAATAGGATGAACAGCGGACAGATTTACTCGATGGCTATATTATGGTGTAGATGGTTACGCTCGGAACGGTATTGTAATTTGTCAATATCACTGTTGGTATATGGTCTATCCGTTAATCATTCCAGAATTGCTATAGAGCTTAAATTATCATTGAACAGATTAATCTAAGGGCTAAGGTGCTGTGATGATGTCAACGATCTGTACTGCGTTTTCGGCTGTTAACGCCTGGTGTGATTATGTATCTGCCTTTTGCCATCCAGAATTTGCTATAGAATTTCATCATCAGTGAACAGATTAATCAAACGGCAAAAGTGCTCCCATGATTGCTATGCTTCGTACTACATAGGCATATGTCAATATCTATGTCGACAATTTCTCTATATAATAATTATTCCAGAATATCTGCGGAATTTATATCATCACAGAGCAAATCAACCCTCGGCTACTGTACTGTGATGGTGGCTGTACTCGGCACTCCTTTGTCGTTTGTTTATATCTCGAGCGCAGGTGAACCTAGCTTTTCATAACTTTAGAAATGCTATTGAGCTTAAGTCGTCATTGAAGAGGCAATTCCGAAAGCTTCAATACTCTGTTGCTGGATGTACTGAGTACCGTAGTGCCAAATGCAAATATCTGTAGCCATAACTTACTTTGACACTGATTATTCTGATATTGCAATATTATTTGAACCAATAGCGTACTAACGAGGCATCAACTACAGTACTGTAGTGATTGATGTACTCAGTGCTGTGTTGCCAGTTGCTAGTATCTCGTGCGATATTGTATTTGCCTTTCGTCATGCTCTAATTGCTACAGAAACTTAGTCATAGTTGATCAGAGGAATCAAACGGCTACCTTGCCCTGCTGATATCCAGGCTCAGTAATTTATTGTCATATGTCAATGTCTCAAGCGATAGTAACTGCATCCATTGGTCATTCTACAACAACGGAAGAAATTATGTGGTCAGCGAACAGACTAATTGAACTGCAGGAGTTTCGTGCTGATTAATAAACTCAACATTGCATTGACAATTGTCAGTATCTATATCGATATTTGATCTTACCATTTATCAGTCTACAACTGCTATGAAGTTCAAACCATCAGTGGGCAGATTATTGCAGCTACAGCAAGGTTTTGTTGGTGGCTACTGTAGCTACGGTTCTGACAATTGTTAACGTCTCCTCATGTATCTGATTTATAGATTGATTATTCCAGGGTTACTTCAGAATTACATAGTTCAGTATGCAGAATAGCCCAACGGCTACAGTTCTCTGCTGGTGGGTGTACTGAAGACCGTACTGGCAACAGTAAATACCTGGAGGCAGTGCCTCCTTATGTTTATTATTTCTGAGTTGCTGCTGAATTGTAGCCGTCGGTGAATGAACCTGTCCAACGCCGACAGTACTGCAGTGATTGCTGTACTCAGTACTCTGCTTTTAATTTCAAGTGACGCGACAGACATTGGTACTGCCTTTTGTCATGCTGGGGTTGCTACTTATAGCTATACATCTTAATGTATATCGTAACTGAACAAGCTAATCCAGCGGCTGCAGTACTCTGCTGGTCGATGTACCAAGTACCCTGCTGTCAATTGGAAATATCCTATGCCATCGCGGTATTATGCATTTCTTGTTCCAGTATTGCTATGGAATTTACATCATTATTAAGCAAGGAAGTACAACGGCTACATTAACGTGGCGATGGCTGCACTCATTACTATGTTGTCAGTCGCTAGTACCTCGAGGGACACTGGATCTGCCTTTTGTCATATTAAAACTGCTATAAAATCAAAATCGTGATTGAAAAGATTAATTCTACGGCTACTGAGATTCGTCGGTGGATTTTCTAAGCACCGTACGGTTAAATGTGAATATCCCTAGCTATAACCGCCCTTCCCACTGATTATCCTAGAACTTCTTTGGAATTTGCATCGTTAGCCAATAAATGATTCATCGTCTACAGCACAGAGATGATGGCTCCACTCAGTACCGCTTTGTCAACTGTTTATGTCACAGGACTCAATGGATCTGACATTTTTCATTCTAGAAATGCTGCAGAATATGAATGATCAGTGAACAGATTAATCAAACGGCAACAGTGCTGTGTCTGTAGATGTACTGAATGCCGTACTGTCCATTGCAGATGTAACAAGCCATAAACGAACTATGCATTGGTTGTACAAGATTTTCTGTGGAATTTAGGTTATTAGTGGACAAGGTTCTTCAATGCGTAGAATACTGTGATGACGGCTGTAATCAGCACCGTTTTTTCATTTGCTAATATTTCTAGAGGTACTGGATCTGTCTTTCTTCATTCCAGAATTGCTACAAAACCAAGATTAATACTGACTAGACCAATAGAGTGGCCGCAGAGCTCAGCAACTGGTTGTGCTAAGTACATCGCTGTCAGTTGGAAATATTTCCAGCCATATCAGTACTATACATTGATTATTCCGGAATTTGTTTGGAATTTACGTCATCAGTGAGCAAAGTAGCCCTGCGGGTACATTAGTCTGTCGATGGATGTACTCAGTACTGTGTAGCCTATAGTATGTTCCTTGAGGGTCAGTGGATCTGCCTTTTTTCAGTCTAGAATTGCTATAGAACATAAATTATTATTGATCAAATTAATCCAAAGGCAATAGTGCTGTGTTGGTACATGCAGTAATTGCGGTACTGTTAATTGTAAGTATCTCTGGCCAAAAACGTGCCATACATTGGTTACTCTAGAGTTGCTTTGAAATATATATTAGCAGTGAAAAAATTAATCCAACGGCTAAGGTGCTATGATGGAGGTTGCTCTCAGTAGTTCTTCGTCGATTCTTTATATCCAGAGCTATAACGGATGTGCCTTTTGCGATTTTAGTATGTATTTAGGATTACAGTCATCAGTGCGGAAGTTTGCCCGGCAGCTACAGTGATCTGGTGGTGAACGAACTAAGTACCGTGCTACCAATTCTATATATCTCCAGCCGTAAATGATGTAAAAGTTGGTTATGCTTGAATTGCTGTGGAACGTAAATCATCAGCAAACAAATAGGTCCAACGACTACAGTATTGTCATGGTGGCTATACTCAGTGGCGTGATGTGAACTTTGTGAGTTGTTAATATCTCCAGCAACAATGGATCTGTCACTTGTCATTATAGAATTGCTATGTGATTTCAGTCATCATTCCAGATAACCTTCCAACGGCTACAGTGGTCTCTTGGAGGCTGTTCTACGCACCATGATGGCAACTGTAAGTGTCTCCGGCCATATCTGATCTATACGTTGATTATTCTATAGAAGCTGCTTAATTTAAGCCATCAGTGCACAAATTGAACCAACCGCTACAGTACCTTGATGTTGGCAGTGCACGGAAGTGTGTTATCAAATGTTAACACATCTGGTGATCATGGATATGTCATTTGTCATCTCGGAACTACTATAGAACATAAAACTCCTGCGAACAGCTCAGTCAAACGGCTGCAGGGCTCCGCTGATTTGTACATACAGGGCAGTATTTACATGTGTCAAATTCGCCTGCGACAGCTGCTCTGTCCATCGATAATTCGTACAATTGCTGAGGAACTTAGGTGAAACGCAGACAGAAATTATCTGTCTACAGCATTGTGTAGATCAGTATTCTAAGTACAGTATTTCCCTTACCAAATATAAATCCCGTTATTTGATGTACACATAGTTTGTTCTAGAATTACTGTAGAATCTAAATCATCAATTTACGAATTTGAGCAACCTCAAAAAGACTCTGCTAATGGCTGTGCTCAGTACCTTATTGCCTAGTTTCAATGTCGCCAGCGACGATTTCAACGTCCGGGAACATTCAAAAACTGCAAAAGGGCTAAGATGATTAGCGAACAGTGTTATTGAATGTCTATTGTATTGCTTAGAAGGCGGCACTCAGTACGCACTATTATTCATCAGCATCACTGCGTATATGTGGTCAATCTGTCGAATGCGCTAGAAAGCTTATAGATCCTAAATCGACAATGAACAGAATAATCCAATGGAGACAGTGTTCCCTTGGTGGACGTAACATGTACCGTGTGGTCCAATGAAAATATCTATAGCCATAGCTGTTCCCTATTTCGTTATTCTAGAGTAGCTGTGGAATTTAAGCCATAAGTGATCAAGTTTATCCAATGACTACTGTACCCTAATGAGGGCTGTGCTCAGTACTCTTTCGTCAATTGCTAGTACCTCAAGGGATAATAACTCTGCCCATCGATGATTCTATAATTGCTGAAGAAATCAGATGGTCTGCGATCATAGTAACGCAACAGCTACGGTACGGTGATGAAAATTGCACGTAGTGCTTTATCTTCAAATGTCAATATCTCCTGCGATAATTAACCTATCCATTGACCATTCCAGAATTGGTGTAGATCTGCGAGGATCTGCGAATAGAACGAACCAACAGATTTAGTACTCCTATATTGTTATGATCAGTTCTGTATTTTCAATTGTCAATGTCCTTGGCGAAAACTGATCTGTCTAGTAATAACACTACAATGGTAATGAAACATTGAACGTTTCCAAATAGGTTGATACAATGGCTGCAGTGTTGCGCTGATGGCTATGCTCAGTACTGCACTGTCAATTCTTAACACATCCAGCTACAACAGATTACACTTTGACCATTCAAGGATTGCTATAAAATTTAAATCACCAGCGAAGGGCATAATACGACTCAGTTGGTGGCTGTATTATGACTGCATTGTCAGCTGTTGATATCTCTGGCCGTAACTTTACTACACGTTGATTCTTCTAGAGTTCTTGTAGAATTTAGCTCATCAGTGAACAAAATATTCCAACGGCTACAGTACAGTCGTGATGGCTGTATTCAGTGCCGTTTTGTCACTTTTTATTATATCGAGGGATAATCGCTCTGGTTTTTGGCATTCTAGAATTGCTGTTGGACATGAATCGTCACTCAACAGACTAATCCAACTGCTACTGTGCAGTTGTATGTGTTGGTGTATGTACCAAGTACAGTACTGCCAATCGTAAATACCTCCAGCCATATTTGAACTATACCTTGATTATGCTATAGTTGCTGTCGTATTTATATCTCAAGAGAACAAATAAATACAGCGGCAACTGAACTGTAATGATGGCTGTACACTGGACGGCTCTATGAATTGTTAACTTGTCGGGCGATGATGGATCACTTTTTTGTGACTCTAAAATTGCTATAGAAATTATATCATCAGTGAACACATTAATCCAACGGCTACAGTTATCTAATGGCAGATGTACCAAGAACCGTAATGTCAATTATAAACAACTCTTGACATTAATGTACAATACGTGCAATACTCCGGAATTGCTGTGGAAATTTGAGAACAAATAAATACAGCGGCAACTGAACTGTAATGATGGCTGTACACTGGACGGCTCTATGAATTGTTAACTTGTCGGGCGATGATGGATCACTTTTTTGTGACTCTAAAATTGCTATAGAAATTATATCATCAGTGAACACATTAATCCAACGGCTACAGTTATCTAATGGCAGTTGTACCAAGAACCGTAATGTCAATGATAAACAACTCTTGACATTAACGTACAATACGTGCAATACTCCGGAATTGCTGTGGAAATTAGATCATCTGTGAACAAATAATTCCAACGGCTACAGTGCTCTCTTGTTGGATATACTAGGTACAGTGTAGTCAATTGTAAAAGTCTCTAGCCATAGCTGCACTATCCATTGTTTATTCTGGAAGTACCGTTTAATTTAAGTGATCCTGTGAACAGGCTAATCCCACGCCTACGGTAGTCTTTTGATGGCTACACCCAGTACAGCAT
Organism: Eufriesea mexicana; assembly: GCF_001483705.2. Taxonomy (NCBI): domain Eukaryota; kingdom Metazoa; phylum Arthropoda; class Insecta; order Hymenoptera; family Apidae; genus Eufriesea; species Eufriesea mexicana. The sequence goes on along the minus strand of NW_016943431.1, from coordinate 10,524 downwards.
CTACATTCTTGTCAATCCCGCTAGCTACAATCGCAGTATCAATAGTATATTCGAAAGGTGCTAAAGAATTTGATGATCAGCGAACAGATTAATTCAATGTCTGTGCGATTGTGTCGGTGGCTATACTCAGTACTGTATTGGCAACTGCTAATATCACCAGCTTTAAATTTTTTATGCCGCCATTACACTAGAATTGCAAAGGAACTTATATCATCAGAGAACAAATTAATCCAACAACTACTGCGCATTGCTTGTGGGTGTTCTAAGTACCGTACATTCGACAGTACACATCTCTTAAGTTATCAAATGTATTCATTGATTGTTCTAGAATCGCTGTGGAATTGAAGTCTTGAATGTACAAACTAATCCTACGGCCACAGTACTGTAATGTTGGCAGTGCTCAGTACTGTGACTTAAGTTGTTTATATTTCGTGCAATAATGTATCTGTCACCTGCCATTATAAAATTGATATAGAGTTTAAATCATCGTTGAGCAGATAATTCTAACGCAGACTGTAGTCTGTTGGTGGATGTGCAGTGTACCGTAAGGTCAGCTTCAAGTTTGTCGCTCCACAACTGACCTATACGTTGGTCATTCTAGATTTGCTGTGGCATTTATATCGTCAGTGAAGCGATTTAACCAGCGACAACAGTGTTCTGCTGATGGATATTCTCAGAAATGTATTGTCATATGTCACCTTCTCCAGCGATGCTTGCTGTATTCTTTGATGATTCAATTATTCCAGAAGAACGTAGGTGAGCGGGGAACATATTGTCTCCAGTGGCTATGGTACTGTGTAAATTGCTGTACTCAGAACTGTTTTGTCAATTGTTAACTTGTCAGGCGATAATTGTTCTGTCTCGTGACGTTCTAGGATTTCTATATAACTTACATCATCATTGAGCATATTAATAAAGTGGATACAGGAATGCTGTAATGGTTGTACGCAGTATTATGTGGTCAATTGCCACTATTTCGAGCGACAGTGTATCTGTCTCTTGGCATTCTAGGATTGCTACGGAATTTAAGTCATCATCCAATTGATTTGTACATTGGCTATATCATTGTGTAGACGGCTACACTTTGGAGTATATTGCATTTTATTAGTGTATCTATGGATACCTTATACAGGCATTTGTCAGTCCGGAATTACCATGAAACTTAGATAATCTGTGATTAGATTAATGCAATGAATATGGTACTATGTAGACTACTACGCCAAGTACTCTATTATCAGCTGTCGATATCTGAAGTGATTATTCGTCTACCCATTATTCATACTGGAATTACTATAGAATTGGTACCATAAGTGATGAGGTTAATCCAACGCCTGCAGTACAAAGTTAATGCCTGTACGCATTACAGTATGGTCAAGTATTATTATCCCTAGCCCCAATTCATCCACATATTAACCATTCCTTATTGTTATGTAGCGTAGCTAATCAGTGGATAGTTAGTCCCAGTGGCTATAGAAGAGTATAGATGGCTACCCTTACTAGAGTATTGCAAATTTTTGATATCTTGCTCGATAATTGATGTCTTTTCTCTTTCTGGATCTGCAACGCAATGTATATCGTCCTAGTATAGATGGCTACCCTTACTAGAGTATTGCAAATTTTTGATATCTTGAGCGATAATTGATATGTCTTTTCTCTTTCTGGATCTGCAACGCAATGTATATCGTCAATGAACGGATTATAACAATGGCTACATGTCTTCCTTGACGGCTATACTCAGCAGCCAGTTGTACACTGTCTGGCGATAGTTGATCTATACATTGTCAATTGTAGAATCTCTGTAGAAATTAAATGATCTTTGAATAGAATTATACAATCGATATTGCACGAGGTAGACAACTATACACAGTACAGCGTTATCAAATGTGTATATACGAAGCGTTAATTTATGTATTTATTGATCATTAGAGAATTACTGTGCAGCCTAAGTCATCAGAGGATAGACTAATTCTCGGGCTGTATTACTGAGTAGATGCCTACACTCAGTACCCTGTTGCCATTTATCAATGTCTCCAGCGACAATTTATCTATCCGTTGATAGCTCTCGAATTACTTTAGGTATAAGACGATCAGTATAAGTATTGCACCAATTGCTGCAGTATTGCGAGATAGCTATACTCAATAAATTATTGTCAAATGTTGGTATCTCTGACAATAATTGATATATCCATTGAAAAATACTGAATTGCTATAGAGAATGAGTGGTACATCTACATATTAGGACAATTATTATAGAATTGCCTATATGCCAATACTCACTATATTATAGTTGGCTCTTAATATCTCTTGCAATCTCATCCATCCATTGCTCATATTGGAATTGCTATAGAATCTACATGATCAGTGAATAGGTTAACGCATGGGATGCTTTACTGCGTAGATGTATAAAGCGCTCTGCAGATGACTATACTGGTTACCCTATTGACATTCCTTGATATCGATGGCGACAATTAATATTCCTATTGATCATCCCATAATTGTTACAGAAAGTGTATGTTCACTTTATGGATAAATACAAGTACTATAGATCCGTTTAGAGGCATATTCCGAGTTCTGTATGGACAGTTGTTAATATAGTTCTGTATAGACAGTTGTTAATATCTCTAGAGATAGTTGGCCTAACCATTGACCATCCCATGATTGCTATATAATCTACGGCGGGTAATTTATGCCAACGGCTATGGAACCATGTTGATTGCTGTACACAGGTCACCACCTTCAATTTTCAGTTTTCAAGATATAATGCATCTATCCATTGATCATTCTAGAATTGCTGCTGGAATAAGATGATCAGCATATAGATTGACTCAATGGCCCTAGTACTGTATAGGTGGCAGTCCTCGGTACTGCGTGCTCAATCGTTAATGTCTCCAGAGATAATATATCTATCTATTGACCTTTACTGTATTGCTATAGTATTTACATGATCAATGTATGGATTAACCCATTGTCAATAATAGAGTACAGGTGGCTATCCTCAGTACTCTATTGTCAACCATCAATACCTCTGGCGATAATTGATCCACCCAATGACCATTCTGGAATTTCCCCAGAATTTTTATGATCTGTCAATATCTTATACGAATAGGTATCGTACTGCGTTCCTAGCTATGTTCACCACTGTGTTTGAAACTTTTAAAATCGCTAGCGAAAATAAATCTGACCATTCATCACTATAGAATTGCCCTTGAATTTGTATGGTCATTGAAGAGAATAATTCAATGGCTACGATACTGTAATTGCTACTGTAATCAGCAATGTACGGTCCGTCGATAATATCTTTAGCGATAATTAATCTATCTGTCATCGTCATCTCTCTATCATCTACATACCATTGTTTAATTGCTACGCAATTTACATTATCAGCGAATGTTTTATGTCATTTTATGCCATTGGCTACAGGAACATGCTGTTGACTATACTGATTTGTGTATTTTCAACAGATAGCGCCGCAAGCAACTATGTATGTTTCCACTAATCATATTGAAATTGCTATATAGAAGTAGAATGATCACTAAGTGGGTTGACACAATGGCTATTAAAACGTGTTGATGGCTGTACTCAGTACCTTGCAGCCTAATTGTTAATATTCCAAGCGACAAATCATCTGTCCTTTGATCTATCTAGAGTTCATATAGAAACTCCGTGATCAGTGGATAGAATAACGCAATGGATATAGCAATGTGTAGATGGCTATAGTCTGTAGTGTATGGTTGATTGTTACCTTCTGTAGACATAATTGCCCCACACGCTTATCATCATATGATTGCAATGGCATTAAGCTGATCCGTGAATAGATTCATGCAATAGTCATAGTACTCCGTAGAAGTCTATACTCAGTACCTTATTCCAGATTGTCATTCTCTCTAGAAATATAAGAGATGCAAATTAGTCAATCTATGGTACATATAGAACATACAAGAAGAGTGAATAAAGTAACGCAATGGTTATAGCACTGCGTGGGTGCCTAAACTCAGTACTGCTGCGTTAGTTCCCTATATCTCCAGCGATAATTGACATATCTGTCTGTCATTCCACAAGTGCCATAAAATTTAGTGGTCAGTGGATCGATCTGTCGTATTGCTACCTAGAGACGCCGATTGCTGCACCCAATACCCTATTGATAAATGCTAATATCTCCAGTGATAATTTATCTACCCGTTGACGGTACTAGGGTTCCCATAGAACCTACGTAATCAGTGAATGGATTAATCCAATGGATATAGTACAGTGTAGATGGCTACAGTCTGTAGTGTACTGTTCACTGTTATGGCCTCTAGAGATAACTGATCCATATATTGGTAATTGTTGAACTGCTGTGGTACTTACATGATATCTGAAAAAATTTGTCCACTGGCTAGAATACTGCGTACATGGCTACACTATGAAATGCATTATCTATTTCTAAGGTTTCAAGCGACAGTTGATATATCCATTGTTCAACGAGGAATTGCTTTAGAACTGAGAGTATCAGGTAATGGATTAATGCAATGGGTATGAAATTGTGTAGGTGGCTATAATATGTATTCTTAATTGTTAATATCTGTAGAGATGATTGGTCCGTCCATTGATAATTCCTGAAATACTGTGGGATTTAAATGATAACAGAATTGATGAATCCAATGGCTTCTGTACTGCGCCGATTACAATGTTCTGTGCCTAATGGTTACTTCTTATATCTCTAGCGAGAATTGATATATCTATTGAAAATGCTGGTATTGCTATAGAATATAGGCGATCAACGAATTCACAGTTTCAATGGCCACAGTAATGCGTGGAAGGCTATTCTACGTTCGGTAATATTATTCGTTAGCGTCCCTAGCGGTAGTTGACCTATACATTGACGATTCTTGAGTTGCGGTAGAAGTAAATGAACAGAGAATCTATTATTGCAGTGGATATAGTTCATTGTCGGCGGCTGTACCATGTACTGCATTGCTAATTGACAATGTCCAAAGAGATAAGTGGAGAATTCATTGGTCATTTTAGGATTGCTTTATAATATACGTGATCAGTCAATAGATTAATACAGTGGCTATAGTACTGCGTAGATAGCTATACTATGTGCCGTATTATCGGCTGTTAATATTTCAATCGAAGATACATCTATCTATTGATCAATGTAGAATTGCAATCGAATTAACGTGATCACTGAATACATTAATGCATTGGCATTAGTACTACGCGGTTGGCTATAACTCCCTGAAGATGGAATACTCAGGACTGTGTCGTCAACTGTCAATATCTCACACGATAGTAGATCTAGCGATTTATGATTCCAAAATTTCTGTCAAATTTATATGTTCTGTAGAGAGATTAATCAGATGGCACTTACAGTACTGTACATAGTACGCTATTGCCGACCGTCAACTTCTCTATATATAATTGATGTTATCATTGGCCATTGAAGGATAGCTATGGAAATAAGATTATCTGCGAATAGATTAATGCAATTGCTATTGCACTGGGAAGATTTCTGTACCCAGTACCGCATTGTCACATGAAAATGTCTCCAGCGATATTCGAAATATCCATTGGTCATTCTAAAACAGCTGTGGAAATTGTATGACACTTGAATAGATTTATAAAATGGATACAGGAACGTGTAACTGGCTATACTAAGTAACGTACTGTTAACTGCATACTTCCATAGCGGTGATCTATCCAGCCATTGATTGTTCAATAATTTATAGCAGAATCTAGGTGCTCATTGAATTGGATTCTCTAATGGCAGTAGCAGTGCGTTGATGGCTACGCTTAGCATTTTATATGCAACTGTTAATGTCAAAGCAGATAATAGATCCATTCCTTAACAATTCGTGGCTTGCTATAGAATCGTGGATGTCATTGTGTAAGTTAATAAAATGGATGTATAATTTCCTAGGCAGATATACCCGTTCCTGCATTGCCAATAGTTGATATCTCTGGCGATAATTGATTTACCCATTTGTCATTCTATCGTCGTCATAGAATTTGGATGACCAGTAAATGGGTTATAACAATGCAAATAGTAATGCGTAGATGGCTACAGCCAGTAATCTAAATTCAATTGCTCGACATCCAGCCACAA